>NC_089858.1:34373748-34503748 GCF_036373705.1 Amia ocellicauda | reverse complement strand
ATCATCCTTCCGTTTGCAGCCACGAGTATAAAAGTAATCGCATTTCGTCTGCTTTGTACTCTCATCAAGTCTAATCATCAGCCCTGCTCACTACAGAACGCCGGATCACAGAAGCACCTGTCTCCCTTTGTTCTGCTACTACACACACTCTCACAATTCAAGTGAACCCCGTTGTAAGACCCTCCTCTCCATTGAACCTGGATGCTGGAACTTATGCCGAGTGTTGGCGTCACCGTATGATGTAACGCGATGCACCATCTTGCACATTCTCCTTCCAAACATCTCGGGCAGTTGCGTGCTTGACTGCGAGTCTTGTCTGTCATGACCCTCTCCCCCATAAGAAGACATGGGCTGCCCTTGACAGATCCATCCGTATACCTGAACTGTAAACCCAGTAAGAACTCACATCTGATTATTGTGCAGAGACAAATTTCTGAGGCATATTACGCTGCGTGCCATATCTCTCTCTGCCTAGGCCAGCTTGGGCAATCTGTGTATCAGAGAAGGGCTTCACTTCAACGACAGGTGTTCATTGGGTTCCTGCTTACGAAACTCAACACTTTACACTGCTGCGATGTGAAGAGACCAATTCACGATGCAGTGTGGACCGCCAGGACTAGATTTGGTTCAAGCCACCATGCTGGAACTCTCAAAACGTTTACACCGCTCACAAAAGAGCATGATTATAATTGATGGCCATGTTAAACTAAATAATAATACTAATCAAAGGAGGAGGGAGGGTTCCAAGAGTTGGCAGAAGATGCGAATGCGATTGTGGAACATGGAAAGGGTTAATGCCATCCAACGCTGTGCACTGAAGTCCCCAAGGACAGACACAGGATCGCCGCTGCCAGTCAGCGTGATTGACAATCTCTGGGCTTGACAGACAAGAGAAAAAAACGAAAAAAAAAAAAAAGAGTTGGCAAACGCTGACTGGCAAGACTGAAGCCCCAATAAATCTGTGAGACATTTCTTTTAGCGAACGTAATTAAAATCGCCTAAGTCCTCAAAATCCCCGATAAATATTTCATTAGGCGAGTTGGCCGTCGTGTTGGAGGAGCCTGTTGTTGTCATGGCGCCACGATATTTCAAAAGGGATTCTCGAGAATACGGGGAAACGGAGAGAAGAGAAAAAAACAGGAAAAAGGCCAAAAATAATAAAGTTAGTGTAAAAAGAGATACTGCAAATCCCCGTGCTGTATTTAATATCTTTCATTTTCCCTATAGCTGTGTGATAACTAGACTTTATCATAAGTAGAGGAGGTGGGAGTTGTGTATCCCTCATTATCAATCCTTCTGCACTCAATACCTGTTGCCTCTCTGCTTTGCAATCTATAAACTAGTATCACCAGCACTGCACCTCTCTGAACGACCCACTACGGAAGAGCCAAAGAGCTATTTACTTCCTTCTTTTCTTTCTTAACGAAATACATCAATATATGCTTCTAATGACCTTTTTAATTGAAGAACTCTCCCTGATCCGTTATCATGTTGGATCGGTTGAAAGGAAACCAATGCTTGCAGAAATCTTAATTAAATAGGTGTAAAGTCAGAGATACAGGTTGGGGGCAGTCATTAAAGAAAAAAAGTAATAAAAAAGTATTTATCCCGGTACTTCATCACGACAAATCGGGGGAACCTATTTAAGTCAAGCAGAAGGGATATATTAGATGTAAGTTGAAACAAATTGGTGGCTAAAATGGAAATGCACGCTGAGCTTTCAAGCAGTTAGGCTTGAGACACAGATCTGCGATCAGTCCTCTTTAAAAGAGACAAATAGGTGGTATATTTAGCAGCGGGCTTGGGATTGAATAAAACTGGCAAAACAATTCAGCTGCGGCTGTAAACACAGAAAGGTGCTTAGTCTAACAATGTAATGAAGTGTGCTCACAGAGAGAGAAAAAAACCTTCTTGTTTGCATTGTATTCCTTCAAATTACTGTAAAGGATGTTGTTTCTTTTGTGTGTGCGCAAGCCCTTCTTCTTAAACAACGCTCAGACCCGTCTCCTCAGAACGGTGGACAGCAGAAGCACATTTCCTTCAAAAGAGAGATTTGCCTGGTTATCTAATCTTCCAAACGCACACTTAACACCACACAACGGATACAACAAGGCGAGAGGAATAGAAAAGAGAAAAAAAAAGAAAGCCACCGATGTTAAATTAGACAGAAATGGGAATTACATTAGCTAATGGTGCACAAGATATAGCAGTCTAATACGATACAATCGCAGCTGTCTTCCGTGAGCAGCCATTGTTCCAGCCTAATATTTATTTTAATCCAGCATTGCTTCCCCGATGAATGGGACGAGACAAATAAAAAGCAAATGCTGCATTTCATGGGATATCTAAAGGAAATAGGAAAACAAACAGAAAAGGCTGTTTCGTTGCCTATGATTACCACTTGTGTTAATGACTCTTTCTAAGCAACATTTTCCTCATTATTATCATTATTATTATTTTTTGTCAGTTCCACTTGTAATCTTCATTTGCTTCCATTTATCTCCCTTAGAAAATGGTTTCCTCTAGCCGGTGCTGAATTACCTGTACTCACAAAGTGGCCCCCTGTCTCCCTCCCTAATTGCCGGGCCTTTGCAATATTTCTGGCTTAGATTGAAGAAGCTGCTTTTAACCTCGATTTTATTGGCTCGCAGAACAGGCAGAATCAGCCAGAATTCAAAATAGCAATTCAAAATATAAGACAACTTGGAAAGCACAAAGCCCTGGCAAATGAAACCCAGATGCTTTGACACAGAGGTGTATTTTGTATGTACGTGACACAGCACCAAGCACAAAAGAAAGTATTTGGAAGCCTGGCCTTATTGGACACTGCAGGAGTCTGGAACCATACTTGGGCATGGCAGTAGAGTGGAGAATACTGAACATCTCCTGTGATGGTTCTTGTCATGTTATAAACAACAGATAAACTGATTTCCAGAGCATCGGGGCCATAGACAGCTGTTCATAATGTGTTTAATAGGGTCTTGGCCTGTAGTTGGCCTTATAAAAAGGGCTGCAATCTATTTGATAGATAGCCAGGAGAACATTTCCCTCGCAGCAGTAATGCATTGAGAAACTGGGCTTCCTCCTGCTCTTCTGACCATTTTCAGAGTCAAAATTAAGACAGAAACACAACAGATATTATCTGTAATGATTCTATATATCGATTTTATATAAAAAAGGTCATTATAGCCAATTGTGGGCAATACAGGTTCCAAAGAACCTAATATTCTTTTCCAAAGTGATGAAATAGTCAGACGGAGTAGGATGCTACAGGACAGCCAGGGAAGGATATGTTTCCCCTTCCACAATCCCAAAATGGCAACTAGGTTTCCTCTGAAAGCAAACTACAGGAAAACCAGAGCAAATCTCACAGAGGGAGGGAGTCTCTGCAGCGACATTGACAGCTAAGAGTGATACGGCAAGTGACAAAAACAGCAAAAATAAAATAAAATAACACGACTCAAAACTTGGAAAGTATCTCAAAGACGACAAAATCAGAAGAACAGCAGAAGGCCTTGACAGCTTTTTTGCAAGTCTTCAACAAAGTGACAAGAATATCATACAAAGAAGTAGTCAACAAGGACCAGTAAAAAAAAAAAGTGTGTAAAACAAGGATATCGCTTCTGCGCTTCTAAGAAAGACAATAAATGAATATATTCATTATCGGTTTCCCAGGCCTTGCAGAAAGAAGCCTTGGCCACTGCTAATTAATTCTCATTTGGCATAAGATGACGTTGGCCAGGCCCCCACCTACTTTGTTATCTGTCACATGCTTCTTGGAAGTGGGAACCGCAGAGAAATCAGCACAATTACGCAATGCCACGCCGCTCTTGTTGATGGTAGGCACAGAATGAAACACTTGGCTCCTGCAATGCATCTAGTTTGTGCTTCACCCTGTGTTTGACGCTGGCTGCCTAATTGTAGCAGACAAGTTCCTTCACTGCTGAGAATTACCATCTTTCCCAAATCTTCAGAAGGTTCCTGATGATTAAAGTCCAGGCTTTGGACCAGCAGGACCAGATTTTGGGCACTGTTTTCAAAATGTTTTCTGCTTCCCTACTGAGTTCCTGTCCCAGGGTCTGGGTGCCTTGTGATTGTAGGGGTGGTTCTGAAGGATTGAAACCGCCATTCATTTTGGCATAGTCTTTTCTGTGTCTTTCTAACAATCCCCGTCCTTGTCTGATGTCAAAATGTTCATTTGTCTGGAGAATATGGGAGTCCCTCCCTCCCTCCCTTTCCCTGCGCTTCCCTCGGAGAAGTACCACCCCAGAGAAATGCGCTGTAAGTCCTATTAAAAGGCCAATTTTGGAGAGAGGCAGCGAGAGGAGCTGGGGAAGCTGGCGATGAAGCTGCCTAAGTGCACATCAATGTATCACAGGCAGGCCATTTCATTTCCTAATGTATTTCATGGCTTTATGAGGCTCTGTCGTCCTCCGAGAAAGAATATCAAGTTAATTTAGCAACATGGTAACTTGGCATTATAAATGCAGCACTGCAGAGAGAAATAAGCATCTCTGAACCACAACAGCAACTTTGTGGCAGTACAAATATATATATATATATATATATATATATACATATATACAGACAGAGAGAGAGAGAGAGATTACGGCATTGTGGGGGATGCTGTGCTTGTGAAATGGGCTTGGTCTTTGGTCACGGACACACAATGGAAATATGGTGCGAATATGGTGATTTCTATGAGTCTCCCACAGGTTCCTCTCTAAAACGCAAAACACTCAAGTGAAGACCAACAGACACACAGCAGCCAGTCCAAACACAACCTGTATTCTCTATGATTTTAGCAGATGCAACCCCACGCAATATTTCTAAATGTTAGAGTTGTGTTAATAATGACAATAGCTGTTCTTTTGACCCCACCCCCCCAATACAACACACACACACACACACACACACACACACACACACACAATTTTCCTCTGAGCTCTATCACTAAAAGCTTTCCACCTAAAATGCAGGCCTCATCAGAAACGAAAAGGCCATGCAAATCTGCGTTCTGCTGTTCTATGAAAATACATTTTCCTATCGGTTATGGCAGAGAAATGACAGCTTTCCGGAAACACGGAGTGCGCCGCAAACTGCTAAATGCTTCAAGACGGAAAACGGCTGATCTCTCAGATTCTCACAGTTGTGCACACTTTATAGGGAGTGAATTAAGCAGGGAATAAATATGCGACCATTATTTGGTGGGCATTCAATATTTACTTCTACAGGAAATGCCTTACAACACGCTAAAAAGAAAACCAACTCCACAGCTCTCGAGTCCAGTCTGGTCCAATCTCAGGAGTCTGGGTCTGGTAGGTGCCAGGGTTAGAGGCCTGTTGCTTGAGGTTGTTGTTGGACCAGTAGGGGGCATTATCCCTACCTGCTAGATCACAAAATACCAAATGCCTGAGGACACATTTACCGGCAGCAAGTATGGATGCTTCAGAAGCCATGACATTGTTTTTCAGAAGGTGCGAGTCCCAGTGTGACAGGCCCATCGAACAAACAGTGTTTATATTCAGACTTCACCTTAATTAGGCTTAAGTTAATTAATGGCTCCCAATCCACCACATCATGCCCCCAGGGCTCCCTTCCAACACAGCTTTCAATGGGAATGAAATAAAGCATAAACGAAAAGGGAGGCATCGCATAGGCTTCACACAACAGACCCTGCTGGCTTAATTTGCGACGGAAATATCCATCGAGAGCAACTTTGAACAGACAATTAGCAACAAGTCCAGAGTGCATCACAATCAATGGACACTTTGAAATGAAAATTGTTCTGCCTGGAGCCTGAACGGGGAAAACAGCAGGGTGTTCAGACCATCAGCCATCACCTGAGGACTAGAGATAGAGAGGGAAAGATGGAGAGAGAGCGAGAGAGAGCGAGAGGGAGGGCGAGAGAGAGAGTGAGGGAGGGAAGAAGGAAGGCTAGGGGAGAAAGGAAGAGAGAGAGGAAGGTAGGGAGGGAGGAAGTGAGAGAGAGTGTAGGAGGGAATCGAGGAAGGCTGCAAGACAGAGGGATGATCGGCAAGCTGTTCCTCAATATGGCCCATCCTTGTTTCAGCACCTATTCAATTTGTCTGCCGGCATGAGGCAGGCATTGCATTCCTGGTGTGCGGGGCGGCTTTGCGATGGAGTGACGTTGTCGTTCATCCATTCAGCTCTCCAGCACTCCTTGCATATGCATCAGCCTCACCCAACTCAACTTAGGACACTACAATCCGAGTCCATAGGTTATAGCATAATAAGAATAATAAAAACTGTAATACTCTTTTAAGAAAAGAGTCTCCAGTATGCTTTGTATTCCGATGGACTGTTTCTTGTGCCTTTTTGAAACTGGCCAGTTATTACCACTCCGTCATCTCCTACACCTCACTCACTTCAAACCCTTAAAATAGAAACAGATGTATCATTGCGACTATGAATGGGACTAGGGGGTTTGTTGTGCGTAGTAACCAGCTGGGCAGGTTACACTGCCTTTTCCCCAGCGTCTCGAAAGACGTCGAGCAGTTTCGGTTTATTCACTGTAGCTTGGAGACTGTAGATTCACGTGCAGTTTAGCGGATCTGCCATCGAGCAGAGATTAGCAGTCTGCTCAATCCCGCATTCTCCTCTCGTTCTCATTACTAGCACTGATCTCCGGAGCCACTGTCCACTGAGAAAAATAAAAGTTAACGAGTCTGGGAAAAAAAAGTTTATAATGAGGGGAGTCCAATTCTTTCAGGGCACAAAGAGGAAGAATCACATTTCCATGTTAATGAAGCCTGTAATTGTTTTTAATTTATTTACCAGAGGTTTATGTTCTCTCTCCAATGGGGTCCACAATGCAATTTTAAAAACTTAAATTGGCTTAATGCACAAATGCCCGAGACTTCCTTTCATTTCTTACATCTCAAGTTCGGCTTTTATTTTTCAAGCCACTGCTGCAGAATTACATTTTTGCATGGAGAAGTCTGATACATATTCTCTATCTCTCTTGTGGTTGTAATAGACCCTTGGAAATCCTTTTTTTTATCAATTATATTTTTTCTTTTCAAGCATAATTTATTCTGAGAAAATAGAGAAAAAATGATTAGGGCAGATTACATTTGATCCGTCTGCATCCATCAGTAAATTAAATTTTCGAGAAAGTGTATATTTACCGGAACAGAAAAAACAGCTGTGTAATTTATACGGACAAATTCGATCCTCCAGTTTTCGGAGATAGTCGTTTGGCAATTTGAGGATAACTTCACTTATAATTATTTCCATGCATCTAAGTACACCTGTTCCCTAACCACCACATCTCCTAATAATGTGCACTGAGTACCCAATTTGAATTAAACACTGGCTCACATTATTGAAAATTGTCAATTTTACGGTTGTTTTTGCGTTTGTGTTTCTTTTCGTTTATGAAATGTCAAATACAAGGAAGGACTATGGATTTTATTTGTATTTTTTTGCAGTCTCATTCCCCTCTGTTGCTATGGCTACTCAGTTATGGCAGATGCAGTAGACACTTTTAAAATAATGCAATTAGGTGTACTTATTCGTGAGTTTTAGAAGTCCTTCCTGTCGCATTAACACGCCTGAGTGATAATAAGCACAGATTACAAACAAGGTCCCTCACCACCCTGGGGCAAAGTTTCTAGGCATATTGCACACAGTGTGACAAAAACAGTACTAGAGGCTAGCCTGGGGGGGTAGCAACACCGGCTGCTTTGCAAAGCGAGAACTGAATTGGAACACAGATATTGTGGAGGTGTTGGCTTGATCTTCCCTACTTCCTTTGACCTTGAAATACCCCGTGAAAGTGGCCTCCACGCATCACAGCAGTCCGGCCCGCTCCCAAGACTCACAGTGCATTCACAGGGGCAGAGAGTTTGGTGATGCATGCAAGACCCAGCTAGGACAGTGGGTTAAATGTTGGGAATT
Organism: Amia ocellicauda; assembly: GCF_036373705.1. NCBI lineage: Eukaryota > Metazoa > Chordata > Actinopteri > Amiiformes > Amiidae > Amia > Amia ocellicauda. Next base: position 34,495,825 of record NC_089858.1, on the reverse strand, counting down.
GGGAATAGGCACAGTCTGCCCATCTGGCATCTGTGGCATCCCAGACATGATGGGTGCTCTGTCTTCAGCTTAGGCACACATCAAGGGTTCAGCCTGGTTGGTTCTTGTGGGCCACAGTTTTGATTCGACACAGATTTTAGTATAATTAAATTGCTTTATAATGTACGCTATTGGGTGCTTAATGTAGTGTAAAGGTTAGATAGTGGTAAACCAGAAGGCAGGAGGTTACACAGTTCTATTCCATCTCTTAAAGCACACCGGATGCTGAATTAAACACATTCGATAGCAATCCATTCATTTTGATTTCCTCCATGGCATCTATTTGGGAGCACATGTATATATCGGCACATAAATCACTGCCATGGCACATAATGATTACCACATTAAGCACATTTATTACACTGAGCAAGTGTGACACACCCCTCTCCTGGGTCAGAGGTCAAACCAGAACTCTCATTCCAGCAACCGGAGATGCAGAAACAGTTCAACAATCAATTCACAACAATGCGATTATTGACACACTCGTTTCCCTCCAACGCTATAGATTCCCAGGCAGGGTGGTACAACGAAAAATAAACACATCAGTTTACGTTCTCGCGTTCTCGTTTTTAAAAGCAGTCCAAATGCCTTTAATCTTTTATTTAAAAACAGCAACAACAACACCGCTAATTAGTCAGATAATGAGCTGTTAAAGATACTCTGATAATTACAGGGCGTCTGAGGATTGCGAAGACTCCCCACAAAGCTGTGAAGATAGCAGGCACTCGCTCCTGCACCGCAGACTGCGAACTGCACAGGCGTGTGAATTCTGCTGCTTCAGAGATGTCAGGGTCCCAAACACAACAGACTGAGGCTTTCTGATGGTTTGGTTGGCAACGATGTCATGCAAGGGTAAAGTTCACAGCAGTTGTTGAGTTAGCGGTTCAAATTGGGAATGGGAAGGAGACAGAGTTAGGGATACTGTAAATGTAGGATTAGATGTTAGATTCAGGTCAACATCTTCTCTCTTGGCTCTCAGGTAATACAGAAGAGGAAGAGGCACGACACAGGGTCAGAGTTAGGCTTAGGAAGAGAGACAGTCTAGAGATTTCAGGTAATGCATAAATTGCCTCAGGATAGGGAAGCTGCTGGTTTGGCCTCTGTCTCCTGATGTCCTCTCCCATCAGAGCTCCACAAAGAGTCCAGTGATCTCGGATTCCTCCACCCCCTTCACTTTCCTTTCCTCCAGACAAGGTCCTCCCCGGGCCTAATGCTGTTTGCACTGCTATGAGCCGGGCCCCAGGGTGCAGTTCAACCTATAATTGATATACCGTGGACCAAGACGGAGGCCAAAATTGAACCTGCACATTCCAGCGACCCCTGTCACATTTCATCACAGCTGAGCGGTAGGATAACATGCCAAACGGAAAACAAAAACCTTTAGCACAAAAAGAAAATGGAGATCCAGCACATATAACACCTATGCTGTCACAGAGGCAGGGTGGGAATTATGACATGACTACACAACTCATTAGCATACTGATTGTGGCAGTAATTTATAACTAGGTCTTAGACAAATGAAAATAAATACAGGAAACAGTTTGTCAATGTCACATTCATTCATTGCAGTTTATAAGCAATCTATAATACATTAACAGATACTAAATAACCTTTAAAAGCACTATTAATGTAGTCTACTAGATTACATTAAAAATGTATATTATAAAGCATCTATTACATGTTTGTAACATTTTAATAGAATGCCAATAAGCTGCGCTGCAATATTAAGCAGCCCTGGCTCCTGTTCTTAAGCTGTGTGCGGCGGCTAATTAAAAGCAAAACGAGAAGATAACAGATTCATTGCTGCTGTATCCAGCCCGCCTGCCTGCCTGCCTGCCCGTGTCTTGACACAAGTGCTGAGTGCTCAAAATCAGGGAAATTATAGCGTGATACTTGGGTGATTGGTGTGTAATTGAATGGTTGTTCAGGAAATTCCTGCGTCGTCTCCATCATCGTTTTAATTTCATTGTAATACACGACTGACCCCTGCAACTGCCATCTAATCAGGTTTAATGCCGGTAGAGGCAGCCTATAGAATTCCTGGCTTCACAGGAACATTTTTAAAAATGATTCGTCTCCCCTCTCACTCCCTCCATCTCTCTCTCTTTCTTCCTTTTTCTTCTCCACTGTTTCCCCCCTCTTCCTGTTTCTTTTTCTCTTTCTTTCTTTTCTATCATAGTCTACCGGAAACAATTGCAAAGAATCCCATCCTCTTGGAATCGATTTCTTCGTTCCCACGCAAACCCTCCTCTTTATGAAATTGAATTCTCATCTGTGGCTAATCATGCTAACTTGACTACAAAATAACTTTCAGCCCTAAAAAGGGATTTCTCACACACAGACTAGCTGTATCCTTTGCATCCTTTCCACTGCTGTGCGTGAAGACAGGGCTGCTTTGAAAGTTCGCCCTACACTGACAGAACTGAATAAATGAATACACATTCAGCATTAAACCTATATTCGTCCTTTAATTATTGCAACGCAGCATAACACCATAACAGCATTTCATTAAAATTCAAAAATAAAAATGAATGCTAATGAGTTTTCATAATTACATTTTGTTTTTTGCAGTCACCCATAGTTTACATTTGCTCTTTGTCTTCTGTAGTTTTCTAATTATGCCGCCCTAATTATTACAGACGCTCCCCAATCAAGAAATACGGATAACTATTACAAACAGCAAGACTGATCAATGCGTGTTTGTGCAAATTGAGGTAATCCATTAAATTAACATGACTAAAAGTGTGTTTAAGTTGTGAAAAAAATTGTATATATATATATATATATATAAAATGCTTTTGCATGGTTCGGATCTTAGAAAAGACTACTGCATGGTTGTCGATGCCTCCTGGTAACTTAGCAACGATTCCAGTTTAGCTAAGATGCAATATCCACTTGACGCATTCTTTACTTCCATTTCCGAGGCAACTTACAAACAAACAAACAAACAAACAAACAAACAGTAAAGCCAATAAAACACTTGTCTCTAGCTGTGCTGCAATTACTGCAACTACCCATCCTCTCAGATCTAGGCCTTGAGAGGAACCCACAGGTCTCTGTGCTGGAGCTGCTGTTGAACTCTCTCCTTGTCTCCCTCCATTGTAAAAATCGAAGCTCCGGGATGTCAATACATTTTTTTAAAATGTTTGGTCTGTTTCCATAGTGATTAGTTGCTGGTGAGTTTGTTTTCTTGGGGGGTCAGTGCATCTAAATGCAACAAGTACAGACTGCCTTGCATTACAGACTGACCTTTCATTACAGACTGTCCTTACATTACAGACTCTCTTCTGGTCAGGAATAAACACACATATATATAAATATACAGAAACAGCAAATTAAAAATAAGCTTGAAAATATGTGTGAGAAGAATTCTTATCGTCTGGTGTCGCAGTTTCTATCGTTTCTTTTCACAGGATGCCTCATGATCAATACACATTCCTGCAGATGTCCTTCAAATTCAAGCAATAATCTCCCCAGTATCATTCCAACCCCCTCCTAGGACACACTACCAGTGAAATCTAACTAATGCAGCTCTATTTATACATGTACCGATTCTTAACACTTGCACACTAAAGCCCACTTTTTTAAAATGTACATACAGTGACAACACATTTAGATTCTGTTCGGTATTCTCAAAGACACATGTAGGGAAATAGAGGTTCAGTATCTTATTCAAGTGTGAACTCACTTATCTGTTTAATGAATCCCAAACCCCACCCCTCTTTTCATGTAATGAATGAGCAAAACAGAGTGGATTCAATTAGCCTTGGGTCACTCTGACTTAAAGACCTGATCATTTGTCTCACCTTGGTCTACTATAAAGAAGGAAAAAAGGAAAATGAACAGCATGACTTCCAAAAGGGGGAAAAACAATAATTATAACAGAAGGCTAGAACTAAGCCACTTCATACATACATACATGCATACACATACGTGCAGTAATTTATTAGAGGGCCCTTTTTCTGTGACCCATTTCAAGATTTCTGTCCCCTGTGTACCTGTATAGGAATTGACTTACGGTGGTCAATTACAGACAGTTTAAAGCATCTCCTATATTAGTTCAGACTACCTCAAGCTGCTGATCTGAATCCCTCTGCAGATCTTTAATGAAGAATGTGAGAACACTGGCCGGATTGGGGAGTGTTGTGCATGGGCAAGAAGCGTGGATAAGTGATGTGGCTGCAAATTAGATGAGACAAGAGCTAAAGAGGCCCAGCTGTCCTTTTGTTATGACATCAGCACCAAAAGGTGGTCAGCTGAGACTGAATCTGCATAACCCCCGACGGGCAGCGTTCTATAGCACTAATCTGGTCCGTGCTTCTGTGTGGTCATGTACAGTATGCTGTATATATAACGCTGATGTTGTGCTAAGTGTTCTCTGTGTGGCGGGGTATGGTCATGTATAGCTGATACACAGGGACGGTCTTAGAGCTGAAGTCTAAAGCTCTTGAACACAGTTCTAACCATCTACCAAGAATTTAAGAGCTCTCTCTTTTTCTTAGTTTTTTTTTCAGATTATTTCTGGTGCAAAATATCCAAATTGAGTCGGGCTGAGTCTTGAGTCTTGTGTGGAGGGTAGATATAATTTAAAAATAAGGTAACAAGCATGGCGTCTCCAGCAACAGGCTTCCTGGCAGGAACGCAGGAGCCTAGTCTGAAATGGCTCAAACTGCTGCACAATGAGATTAGAGTCCCCGCTGCTATTTCCATCCCTGATGTTCGCAGACAATCAGGCTCCACAACATGACTGGATATGTTTCTTGTAAAAATGTTTTTTGGCGTATGTGTGTGTGCTTAAAAGAGTCTCCCATAAAGCTTAAAACATCTTTCAACACGAATGCGGATGATCAGATCGATAGACATGAAACTGACACGGGAGAGATCCCAAGGATAGTGCAAATGTAATCTCTGTGACGTTCGTAGCCCTTGTCTAGCATCAAGACACCAGCGATAACTCATGCCCCCTTGATAGAACCAGTTTGTACAGAACTTTTCCATAAGAACTTTAGGGAAAAAAAAGAAAGTTGACTGATACGTTAGAGATTAGTTGACAGATGTATCCTATGACCCTCTCGTTGTGTTCCAAGTCCAATCCAGGACTCGGTGCCTGCCAAAGCGGATTAATTTTTGCCTTTCAACTCTATGGCCACCTGGGTTATAGTTTATCCTAATCTACACTACCGTGTCTATCTTTCTGCTCCCCCCACCAGTCCAAATACATCTCATCCGTCCATGCAACACATATACTACAGGATTTTTACTAAAGGACATTGTATATTGTAAACTGGAAACCTGCATGTAAACAGTCACCCAAACTCACAAGACACTGAGAGAAAAATGTATAAGGGATAGTTCCCCAGACAGGTGTAGCTCACGGGGTGACAAACGTATTATCAGCAGTCATGGAACTAGTCTCCCGGAGGACAGGGGCTGAGGGAATGCTGATTGGCATAATGGGCACCATTTCTACTTTGTGATGGGATTGTACCTCAACCCACACTACGACACACCCTGTCACACAAAGATCAACACAGTGGGTTTGAGGAGAAGAGGAAGTCAAACCCAATCCCATAGATCCCCCAGGACTGAGAAAGAATGAGGAAGGGGCCACAGATGCTGATTTCTCTTAGTTTATCAGAAACAGCACCACAGGACATATGGCCAAATATCAACAGTACCGCAGCACTGCTTAAGTGCTTTATTAAAGACAGAGCACAGAACAGCTGTCACTCAGTACTCGACTGTGCATGGTCTCGAACAATGCAGATGTCTTTTTAAGACAAACCCACTTGAGAATAGTGATATCTTATAACATGGGCAGCAGTGTGGAGGAGCAGTCACGGCTCTGGACTCTGGAGCAGAGGATTGTGGGTTCAATACCAGGTGGGGGACTCTGTTGCTGTACCCTTGAGCAAGGTGCTGTACCTAGATTGCTCCACTAAAAACCCAGCTGTAGAAATAGGTAATTGTATGTAAAACTAATGTGACATATTGCAACAATTGTCAGTCGCCCTGGATTAGAACCTCTGCTGAGTAATATCAAAATAATAACATGTGGAAAAAAGAAAAAATGCACATCACATTATATAGAGATGCCAACAAATCTAAAATGGCTCATGATTTGCCAATTCGTTCCACCGCTCACCGTGTGAAATCTAAAACATCGTACCGATGTTTCCCTGCAGGAGCCTCATTCAAGTCTCCTTTTGTTATTAAAATATTTAATTATTTTTTAATCGTCCTCCCTCAGATCCATTTTATATTATTACTATACATGTTTGTATAGTATATATATAAACACATAGGTTGTAAAAAGACAGTTTTCCTTTGCTAAAAAATAAATATGTACAAAATAAAATTTTGCCAACCAAAAAATAAATTCTTTATCCATGAGTCGCACTAATTTCCATCCCAAAATGACTTAAGCTGTTCTACTCTCTGCTTTTAGTGTGCGCGTGGAAGGCCAGTGATGAGGTACAAAGGCGCTTTCAGAGGACGATATAAGAAATACGTGCACATACTTTGTCACGAAGCTATCGGATGAATTATTAAAACGATTTGACTTGAAATTAAGTTGTAATTATACAACTCTTCAGTCAGCCTCTTTACAGGGCAAAAGACACTTTCAAATCAAAGACTCACACACTCTAAAACTTTTCCAAAACCATCATCGGCTATAGTCAACTGTGAACAATCAATTCAACACTCAAGCGCTCCTAGGTTGTCCCTTACAGGTTGTAATCAGTGACGATAAAGTAGCTTTGGGTCTTAATTAAATTTCATGTATTCGAGGATGATGCAACAAGACGAAATATATATCCAGCTGCGTGACCACTAAAGACAAAGGCAGCTACTTCTTCTCCTCCTTAAACTTGTCATCCACCTGCCACTTCTTTACCTAAAATAACCAAATTCTGTGTGGACACACGTACGTGATTAAATTCGGCAAACGACAACAGTGGGGAAAGTTCAAGGAAGCAATTGAGCCGGTTAATTAGGCGTTCTTGCAAACGAGGCGCTGTTTAATAAGCCATGTGTTACCCAAGTGGCAGCTAAAACAGCGGAGGACCTGTCACTCAGTGTGTGACTTATTTATTTCTGTGCACAAGAGAAATTAAGATGTCAGTCTCATGTCTTACCAATCTTGTTTATTTCATTTTGTTAAATGTTGATTGTTTTGATCAGAAATAACACTATCCAGCTCTAAACGGCAGCCCTCAGCACTGCATGGGCTTTGCTCCCTTCAAAGCCTCAGTAGACATTGACGGGAAAGTGCTAAGGCCGTGGAGCAAAGGGGGACAGTCCTGCTTGGAAGAATCTTTGTGGACACAATGCATTCTGAATCTGTGTTCATGCCGAGCCAGGGGGCCCCCATGCCTTGAAGGACTGCAAATAAAAATGTCATGTCAGAAATGCCAGAAGCCTCTGATAATGTACATTCTATTTGAGGTGAGAGAGCTCACCATGTTAGGGTTTCTTTTTTCAGACTATTAGTGCGTGTTTTGTGGCAGCTATTCTCAGCCAGTTTGGCTGAGAATAGCTGCCACAAAACACGCACTAACAGTCTGAAAAAAGAAACCCTAACATTGAGCATTGGGGGAGGGAAGAATCGAGGAATTGAGGGCTGCGTTTTCCACAGTTGCCTATGGGTGAAGAGACTGACACTCATTCATTAATGTTACATGAATGTCAAAGTGAAAGCAAAGTAAAAAATGAATTGAAAGGTACAATAAACCACTCTAAACACACAACGGTAAGTTACACAGATGCACATTACCGAAATGCGTGTAAAACACAAGCCCTCATCACCTCAGAACTGCAAAATGCAACTTGTCGTCTAGTGTAAAAAAAGCATGTAGGAAAGAACAGAGAAAGCCAAGTAGGGGCTACGTTCAGTGCATCCAGGAAGTGTAGACTACCTTGCTTGTGTTTTGAGTGCAGAAAGCAGAGAAAATATTTCCTTATAATTTTTATTGATCGACACACAACACAAACCTGATCATGTGGAACAACGGTTAAATATTACAGCTGATGGCATCTTTCAACAACTTGATCGCTCTTGGAAGGTCGAGAGTGCGAGAGGGAAAGCACCAAAACACACCGTAATTGGTTTCCTATCGTTTCACGCTGCCGTGGCCAGTCAACGGAAAATCCCAGACTCGTCAAGAAAAGCTTCATTAATTGGGATGAAGAAGGGATACGGCACGGCTCGCAGAGCTTGTGTTTTCTTTTCTTCTGCTTATTTCGTTTTTTTAATCAGGATTCTTGGAATTGTCGGGGGTTGACAAACAAGCATTTCCCTCTATTTTTCTCATTTTATCTACTTTTATCGTAACCCTGGTGACAAAAGTGATTTCTCTGAAAACCTTGAAGCCACCGGTATCACAGGACGGACTACACCCAAAACACCCCGCCTGCCCACCCCATCCCAGCCCACCCCCACCTGGATGGGGCGTTTGTCCAGGTTTAGTGCCGACAATTGTCCAAAGCCCGAGCAGATGTCCGAGGGGCAAAATCAGCTGCTGATTTTGCATTGACGGAGCTATACAGGAGTGAAGTAGAGTGTGACGATATGCACTGATATTGTTACAGGCAGGTTGCAGCTACATACATTGTTAATTTGATGGTGTTTAGTGGAGCGTGACATGATGCTAGGAATGATGCTAACGAGATTTGATTGTGTTTATTTATATTTAGAAGTCGGGGAGGCGGGAGGGGCTGGCAGTGGGTTCGTTGTGGGGCAGGGGAGAAGGGATGACCTAGATAAACACTCTTTGCCCCCCTACCACAGCTCAACAGCTTAATTGGCGTGAACTTTAGATATACCATAGGGATACGTACTATAAAATGCACTGTCTGTAAAGTAACCCTCTTCTAAAATATGAATGCATTTGCCTCTGGGTAATACACCGTAGAATAATGTTGATGGTTGTTTCTAAAGCGGTAGGGTGGTTTGATTATTTTCAGCTTCACTACAACATAGATTATAGCAATTCATATTAGACCAAAACACTCTTGACTACATTAACTGCAATGTGTTTTGTTTGGTGCCCCGACTGCAGTATTGCTTAGAAAACTTAAGGTTCAGCAATTTTTATATATATATTTTTGTTCCTGTTGAGTGAAAGGGAAGGCAGTAAGATCTGTGGTAATAAAAAATGCCACATTAGTGTATCTCCAAGACTGTCAGTTTTGGGAAGATGCTGTTTTGTGAGTGGATTAGAACAGGGGAGGTTTTTCAGTCATGGGGGGATAGAGACATTAATATTTTGCTGCAAATGCAAAGTGAAAGAAGACAGACAGAGCATAACCCTGGACAATTCTGCTCATTAACTCTAGAGAGCAATTGTGTTTATTTATTATTATTTATTCCTTAATTTCATTTCAAGTAAGGGGTTTTGTAAGTAATACAATGGAAGCTCTAGAGCACAAGGATCCGTGCTTTCCCAGCGCACTAAAGGACCATGGAGGTTTTTCTTTTTGACGTGCAATCAATTGTCATTTTTCTCATTACCTCAGATTGACAGAAAACACAGAGCCGTGCGTATCGATTCGCCACTTACTCACAGTTATAAAACTGAATAGGTGAGAGTTGCTCTCACCTAAACAAAATCCAATACAGCTAACGAGGAATGCTTGGCTTCAAGGTTGCTTGTCTACTGCATGAATGACTATTTTTGTTGCTTATTTGTACTTTGTTGCAGAAGAAACTTTACAACATGTTAGCGTATTGACGCCCTCTGTAACCATGTTTCCAATGTTTTCCTTTTCAAGATTGAATCAACCTATTGAAGTAGTACAGTAAGGCATACCTACTTAATTTAAGCTATTTTATGGCACAAGAATCTTAGTTTAATTGAAATATATATTTTTTGGCATATTTTAATTAATTTATTATCAAATTTTTCTCACGTATGACGTTCAAAAACTCCACGACACACGTACTAAAGCCCGAAGGCACTGCATTGAGCCACTGAATATGAGGTGGGAAACATGGCTCTACCGCAGGAGGAATTAAAAAAATGAACCCTGTCGGGCTGAGCAATCCCCATGTAATTATACAAACGAGCAATTTCCTCCTTTAATGGGTTTGGGCTTTGTTTTGCTGCTGCTCTGGGTAAAGTACGATAGCGTTCCCCACCCCAACATCTTCTTCTTTAAACAGACTTGAAGGTTCCAGATGTAAAAGTGATAGAGTAAGAAAGGAATAAGTTTTGTAATACAAAGAAAAAAACCCTGTCTGGCCTCTAACACTCCTGTCTGTGTTGCATTAAATTAAAACTGCTCAGCCACTAATTTGATTGAAAATTGAGACACTTTTGCGTGAAGCTTATGTAAAATTTCAGGATTAAATTCAGGGCTGAATGGGCTGTGTGGCAATTATTACTTCATTAATATTCTGAGATTGTAGAATCCCCAAATTGCTTTGCATTTTACTGAGCAAGCCCCCCATTACTGTACACTAATTAGAAAACTAGGAAGAGAACATACAAAAAATCAGAAAACCATGGCATTATAAATTCTTGTGCAATTTTACATTTTTAAATCAATTACCTGTGACTGTTCTTCCCAAACCTCTTACAATCCTGATGTATATGTATTTATTTATGCATTCCACAGTTTGAATAATATCTTCTGTCTTGTGATTTTGGTATGGGGAGAATGCTTGGCTTTATCATCCTTGAACTGACAACGCAGGCCTGTTGCCAAAGGAGACCAAGACGCCAAAACACACTGTACTACACTGTGCACCGAGGTCCAGCGACTATTGGCTCCTTGGCGCACACCGCACACGCTCAGAGGCCGAGATTACTATTTTTGGCCAGCCGTGACCCTGCATCACGGCCTCTCCAGTTTTCAGCTGGCAGCTCGCGCACTCACTGCTCGAAGCCCAAACAGTGGGCTACGGCAACCATCACAACAACCCATCTGGCAGGATACCAAACAAACACGCTGCCAAAGACGCATTGCTAAACCCTGCCCTCCTCTTGCTCCAACGCCTGCACCCTGCATCCCAGTGAAGGTTCACCAGACACCATTCCTGCGCCGACAGACTGCCGAGTGTGTGTGAGTGTGAGAGAGAGAGTGTGTGTGAGTGTGTGTTGATTCGTATTTTGTAATTAAAAGTGTTAACCCTTCTCACCCCAACTGGGTTCCCTCCTGTCTTTTGTCGGTTGTCATGCTTTTTTAATGTCGCCGTCTGAAAGGTCACTCAAGTGAGCAGGACGGGGACATGACATCCCCACAGCCCCCGACACAGAGAGCAGCCATTCTCCCAGGCTGTGTTATGAGCTGTGTTGTCAGCGTGCCTTGCGAGAGATGCCACCAATACAGTAATCAGTCAGGACAAGGCATTACCTTTGAAACAAACACACACGGACAGAAGTGATTGATGTTTTAGTTTGTTCTTCTCTAAGGTAAACTGCCCGGGATGGGCTTGTTCATTTCCTCTGTGGCGGTAAGCCATTTCCAATGCTGACGTGTGACTTCTTAATTTAACTCCCTCATTACATGCCGTGTTTCAGGGAAGAGAAAGGAAAGGAAAGTGTGCGCTGAAACCCTGGCTGCGGCTCATTCTGTTGTGACTCATTGTATGGCTCTCGTGGCTCAGTGCGTTGGACGGTGCACCGAGCGACATGTCTGGCACGACTCTCTCTGAGGCGGTACGGGGGAGGGTCTGTGTACAATGCAGCTGGACTTAAAAAGAAGAGCAGAAAACAGGACATTGAAAACCCCAAATTATCTCTCAAAATGTGGTCGGAAAGCCCGATGAAACAGCTGCTGCTGCTGCCTGTTGCTACGTGACGTCCTCCGCATTTTACGATCAAAAGACTGCTGTTTGGCTTTATCAGTGCCAGTCACACAGTTGATCACGAAGTGTAGATCTACCCAGATCACAGAGAAATGTCACATAGATTGACATCTCTGGGGTTGAGTGTCAGCGCTAGGCAATGTTGCGGTCAGCACTGCTATTGACCAGAATGCAGCAGCTATAACTGTGCTGTCATTTAATTAATGACAACGCAATCCTTTTCTTTTCAAAGGGTAATATTAAAATCCACAAAGGGAGAGCAAAATTGATGTTTAGTGTCTGTATTTGTTGAGGCCAAAACTGTGTTTTTAATAAATTTCTCTCTCTATCTCTCTCTCTCTCAAACAAACAAACAAACAAACAAACACACACACACACACACTCATATATAACAGGGTGTCAGGAGGAGCACATATTGGCCAACAGAGGTCCTCCCAGAAGTCCGGGGTGGGTGACTGTGGTCACCTGACAAGCAGGACTCCCATGATTGGCCAGTGCCTGAATATATGTAAGATGCAGGCATGCCTTTGTGGTGGTGTGTAGGAGTGAGAGAGTGAGAGAGTGAGAGATAATAAGAACAACAGAACACCACCGAAGGACTTTACTTATTCATTTTTGGCTCCTCTTATAGATGCTGCTTTGGACTGCTTGCTGTTTGTCTGTTTTTTGATTAGCTATATGTTTAGAGAGGGGTCTGTTTTAATTGTGTGGTTAGGCTCAACCAGTATCTAGGGTTTTCTTTTGTTGTTGTTTGGTTTTCACTCCTGCACTGTAAATAAATTGTCACCGTTGCACCACACGCCGTTACTGCGTTTGTTCCCTGAGGTCCGCCTACTTCAAGAGCCCCCCACAGCGTCACAAAGTTATATATATATAAATATATATAAATATAATTAAGCATTGTCTAGTTGTAACTAAATTATATTATAAAATTATAAACTTACCCTGTATTTGTACAGCTGAGCAGCTCAAGCTCCTTTCCAATTAATTAAGGAGTATTATATTTAATATTTCTTTCGCAAAGGACATTTGTTCTGGGAATCGTCATGCCACTCCAGTCTCAAGGAGGATTTGATTAGTTCTCTGCAATGAGGATTGAGACTGTTATCATCAACCTTATGAATTGTCTCAACATTATTTATTTATTTATGCCGTTTTTGTTTCCAGGCTGACTAAAATAAAAAATAGAGACAAGGGAAAAAATGAAGTGGAAATTCATGAACTTTGCAGTCAAGCCTGTCTGGAGCCTAAAAGATAACAAGACATTGCAATTAATACAGTGAAATACCTCTTTCAACTCTCTGCTACGGCCCTGAGTGTGGATCACAGGCATAGCTGAACAAGTACTGCCCAGGAGTTCATAGGCAGGGCAATAGGGCACTAACTGGGCACATACGTTACTACAGCCTACATGGAAGGTAACCAGGTGTTTTTGCGTGAAACTGTGGGAGCACAAAGAGAAGAGAGGAGACACAGGGGCGCAGTTCACACTCCGAGAGATGTAGACGTCCGCACCATTTCTTGCCTGTCTTTCATGACTGTTTGGTCTGGTTGACCGAGTGATTAATGGTGTAAGAGAACACCCCCTGGACTCAGAGAGGGCAGGAATCGCACCTCCTCTTGAACAGAAGTGAAGACTCCCATTGTGAATTATGGATGTTGCACAGATTTTAGGAACCCTCCCACGAGACAGATAAAAATGGGCTGTGAAAAGCAACAGAATACGCCAGGAGAAGCTAATCGCCGCTGCCAGCTGCCCAGACAGTCTAATGGCCATAAAGTAAAGTGTCTTTCTTGTTGTTTGCTTTTCGAACCAGCACACTAATTGAAATTTAAAAAAAGATAATTGTGTTTTCAGTCTTTAACACCTTGTTGTTTTTTGGCATTTTGTTTACACAAACATAAGAACACACAGACCTGGAAGGAGAGAGAAAGCAGGTGTAAGTGAATGGGGCTTAAGTAAAGCATTGGATATCTCAAGCTCAGAGACAGGGCTGGTGGGGGGGGGCACAGCTACAGCTGCAGACGGCCCGCTGTGGAATGCGCCACATGCCGGGAGAGACGGAGAGACAGAAGCAAAATAGAGGGAGATAATTGTCTCTCAAATTGAAACAGCAGGGAAACCGAAAATTACACGTTCTCGCTTAACCCAAGATCGATAAGCGTTTTTATATTTGGAAAGTGGGCAAGAATGCTTCCTGCTTGAAAATGGCTCATTAGTGCGATGCTTATAGGCTTTAACGAAGAGACAGTTTGTATTCTGTAATTATTATTATTATTATTATTATTATTATTATTATTATTATTATTATTATTATGATGTACTTGTTACATTATGCCATACCGTGTAGTGTTTCATGGATTGATGCATGCTTGTTTCGAGTTTGTAAATAGGACAAGAAACTCACAGTTGAAGCTGCAGAATTAAAAATACATATATATAGATTACACCTATATATAAAAAGAAAGATGAATGGCTAGACACGTTTTCCTTTTTTCATTGCAGACTTCTTTTAGTGCAATCCAGATTTGGTAGGTTTATAGTATTTTAAATACATAATAAATCACTATAGGCTTGCTAGGATACAGAGGCTCCTAATCTCGCTCAGCCGCAAAGTTCTCGGACAAAACCCTTCAGTCGGAGATGCCAGCGAAACCAGGCTTCACTGTCAGGTTCTTTGCCACCACCGAGTCATTGGCAATGCTGTTTCATCTCTTTGTGTTTCAACCAATGATTCATTTTTTAAGTTTTCTTCAGCGCTCCGTGTTTGGTGTTTGGGGTGAAACACACCTACCACCGGCCTTGCCTGACGATCGCCCACTCTCCCCGTGATGACAGCAGAACCATCACTGTCAATCTCGGCCAATTGTTCTTCAGCAATCACACCTGGGAACTCAATAAAACTGCAGGTGCTTCAAACGTTAGCTGGCCTAGTCAATCAACTGTGGCAATGAATTATGGTACAGAGACACATGGGACCATGGGGATATCTGACAAACCTTGGCCAATGGGAGTGGATACCAGTGGACATGCTGTCACCACTGTTCTGTCAAATATGTGTGTGAAGCCGTTTAGTAATCAATAGGGCATTATGAACAAAGAGCAAGAGATAGATACAGCAGTCAACCTCCATATACCTCCATTGGCCAGAGGATTTCAGAGGAAGGGTGGTTGTACACAGAAGAATTATGCCTAACAGATAAAGCTCATGGTTTGCTCCACCTCCAATCCCACAACCCCCATTCCCCATTCCGCCCCATGCTCCACATCCTACATAGTTGATTAAACTGTTGAAATGGATGACAAACATGACAAAACATTTATTAATCAAAGAAAAGCAAAACACAGGCATGGTTAGCCAGACACGGAGTGTGCAAATTACTACTATCATAATACAAAAACAGATTATAGTATTTACAAATAAGTCTGTTATATTAGTAATAATGTAAAAACTAATACTAACAATAATATTTGTAACTAAACAGAAATAAATTAATCAAATCAAACAAAACAGAGGCCCAACCACCTAACCAAGCAGACAGACATAAAGTCAATATGAACAAGCCTGTCAATTTAAAAGTCTATCTGAGCTGTCAACGAAAATGGGCTCTGACGCCAAATCATTTTCAATTAATTATTTCACAGGAAATACTCACTGCGCCGACTACATACTTTTTATTTTTTAAACCGCAGTTGACATGAAGCTGGAGGAGGGAAAGCCGGGTGGAGTGGTGTATGAGGGAAAGGAGGTGGGGGGGGTGGGGGGGGTCATGGGGGGAGGAGCGAGGAGTACATGAAAGGAAAAAGCAAAGCAAACGCCGACATAACTGACAGGGGACCGTGCTCAAATTGACAGCTTCCTCTTGACGCACATTAGCCCTCTGCTGTCGTAACTGTACAGGCGAGGCACTCCGGAGACAAAAGGAAACTGACTCATCAAAGTCTCGCGGAAAAAGTGAGGTTTAGACAAGAGTTTTGTCAGGGGTGGGGGTGGGCGGAAATTGGGAAGAGAGTGAGGGGAAAAAGTAATGATGGGGAAGAAAAAGAGAAAAAAGAATCGATAACTGTTCAAGTGATAAAGCAGAGCACAGTTTTCAGATGGGTACTTAAAGTGTACTAGCTCACAATAACAGAACAGTTTTTTTCCCCCTCCACTGACAATTGTAAATATCAGGAGGCTTTTTAAGAAAGACTTTATTACAACTTAAAAGGCATTCATGGCTGAGTTTTCCATCCTCAGTCTGTGGAACTCCAATCCAGCCGAGCCTTTTGCTCATAAATCAAGCTTATTATTCGCTGAAAGGGGCCCTTCTGCCTCATTGCGTAGTGCAGACTCCCTAACAAAGTCTTGCTGGTTTCAGAGAGATGAGCCCAGAAACGCAAGACCAGAAGACCACAAGGATTCATCTTAGGAGCTGGATCAGACAGCAGTGCATTCTGGGAGCCACATGAAGGATCCTCAGACAGAGTGTCCAACAACTTCACAAAGGCAGTGCCGTCATGGCGATCAAAGGACGCACTCTAGCGACGCCTACGGAAGATTTGTAGTCGACCTTCACATGATTTAGACTGGATCTCCATCCTGACACTCTGAGGGAGTGATTCCTAATGGACTGACATGCATTTCCAGTTACCTCTCTCCCACCCCCCCGCCATCTCCTGTCAAGCCCACTGCCGCTGCCACCGGCTGCCGTAATTTTCCTCCCAAAGACGCCATGTTGTTTTTAAAGAGTCAAGCAACAGCACATTTAGAAACAGAAATGCATACGCCTCCTTTTCCCCACTCTGGTGTTTCTGGAAATTGAGCATCTGATCTCAAACTCAACCGAGTTGGATAAGTTGGACTTCTTTCCCAAAATACCGCATTTTATATTAATCTATAATAATATTTATATATATTTTTTGTCTTCTTCCTCAGGATACAAGACATCTCCATAGTTAACCTCTACCTATTTCCCTTTACTACTACTGATACTGATGAATAGCAACCACCAGGTCCCTCGCACTGGCCAGTCATATTCTGATGTCGGTTCATATCTAACAGCTCTTGTGTCATTTAGATGTTCAGGGTATCTGCTCACTTGGATTGTAAAATAAATACATTTAAAAATGCTGCATGTGATCATTTCACCGATTCACTGGGTTCATAGTACATAGTATAGTCTCTATGAAGCATCCCGCCGCCTAGAGAGAAGTGTTTAATTGGTTTGATTAATTAAATTATTAGACTAATTAAGAAACCAACAGCTCAGTTTAAACGAAAAAAAAGGAAGCCGTTATATCTCTTAGATTTAGTTTGAAACCTCCTGCCTGACAATTGGAAGGAAATTATTTGTATTAACAACCCAATTAATAAGAAACTGTCTGTTTAGAATGTGTGAAGTGCTCTGTGATAACCATGAAAAGGCGCTATACCATATAAAAATGGATTGATTGATTTAAATGTTTTATGAAAGATGGAAAAATGGCTGTGGAACATTTCTGCTTTTATTATTAAATCATTACAGTTTAAAACACACACACACACACACACACACACACACACACACACGCACACTCACAAACACACACCTCTAGTCCGATATTTGACTTAAAACATAATTTCCCCTCTCTCACATTACTTTGCAAGCCTGTTTCTTTCATTACCGAGCTTATTTCGAAGTGTCAGGTTTGATGGACACAGTGAAAACAGTTTCTGGAAGAGGGAAGTCGTGGAGGGAACATCTGTGTCCTTATGCTCGTTGGATTCTCACAAGGGGAGTGTTGTCAAGCACGGAAAATAACATGATCAGAAGTCTCAAAAGCACTGACTGATTGCATCACTTTATTAGAAATATGCAGCTGACAGTTAATTAAGATGTACAACACGTCTCTGCCAAACTGGGTTTGGATATCGTGGTTTCAGATTCTCTCTTGTGGAATTGCTTGGTAACAAAGGACGTTAA
The DNA here is from genome assembly GCF_036373705.1 of Amia ocellicauda. Taxonomy (NCBI): domain Eukaryota; kingdom Metazoa; phylum Chordata; class Actinopteri; order Amiiformes; family Amiidae; genus Amia; species Amia ocellicauda. Next base: position 34,478,028 of record NC_089858.1, on the reverse strand, counting down.
CTAAGGCATAGTGCGGAACTCCAATCCCTAGCAACAGTGGGCTCCGACTCCCAACCAACCTGTTGAAATCAGCGGCTGCTGCTCAAACAATACTCTCTCGGGAGACAGAAAATTGATAAAACTAGGATTGAGAGATTAAATTGGGGATATCAAGATTGAACTACAGCGGAAGAGAACATTCAGAGACAAAGGGAAACTAAACCTGGTAAGGAACAAAAAAAAGACCTTGAGTCCCCCAGCTTAATGAACACAGAGTTGGGTGATGGACATCAAAGCTTATGAAAAACAGACAAGTCACCTTAGCCTAGTCATTGATTTATACCGTTTATACATCTGTAAGTGAAGGTCCTGTGGTGTGCCTACAATGAAAGTGCAAAGATCATGAAAGAGAAGAAGGCGTTTTGGCCGACGAGGTTCATCCACATGCTGGTATCTTATAGACTCCTGTTCCTCATCTCATAATTTCTGTAAACATCCCAGTGAAATACTATTAACTATAAGGGTTGGTAATGTGTTTCTCAATCAAACATATCCCTCTTTCTGTGGGAACAAGAGCTTCCTAACTCCATCTTCACAGGGTATTGTCTCTTCATTGTGATGGACAGTATCCTATCTGGCTTCATAAAATACACTGCACTCTTCACAGTTGTGTTGTAGAGCAATACTCCAATGGTACACACACACACACACACACACACACAAATGACTGAGAAAGATACATACATAGGTTATTAGATACTGTAGATATATGCTTAGTAGATCCTGGTACATAGTGTGTGTGTGTGAGAGAGAGAGAGATAGTTTAGACTCCATATTACATTGGTAGTGAATATAAATAAAGTTAATTGTTTTTGTTTTGATGAAGCCAAAGGGGTGATCGTGGAAGTGTCAGTCATGTGACCCTACACCGTGCAAAATTGAATAAGGTGGAGGTCTGGAGAAACTCAGTTCTCCCTGCACTACTTTCACTATTGACATTTCCAAAACCTTTCCGTGCACAATATAGGCTTTACCTCCTATATGCACTAATAAACCAGGACCTGCCTTGGTTATGGATATTGAGAAAGGCCTGCCAATCATGCCTGACTTTGACAAAAAAACAAATCCAAAAAACCCCCACCAACAACAACAACAAAAAAATCCCTTGTGAGTCACTAGATATGAATGTTAATAAATGAGTCACAAATTGAGATTGTGATAATTACATGCAAATTAGACAGCCTCGCACGGAAAAGAGAGTTGTCACATACATTTGGGGTTACCGGTAGTTTTGTGCCATAATTGATATGAAATGCAAATCAGTTAAAAATCCTGAATAACAAATCCTTTGATGGATGGCAATCTTCCCTGTAACTGAACGGGAGAGGGAGAGGGCTGTGTGTGGGCAGTGTCCCTGTTGTGTTCACAATTGGACAAATCATTCAAAATTGCTGTTATCTCTTAGGAGAGTTCTCCAAAGCGTGCGTGAGAATAAGCATCTGGCCACATGAGTTAACTTGTTGTGGAATTTTCCTTTACTTCCTAAACCAGCCCTGCTCCAAATTGCAGGTGGGGATAGTCAAAGTGCAACATTTGTAATCGTTGAAAAGATTTACCAGTGGCTCTTGGGAACCCCGTAGCCTCGCAAGAGGATTTATTTTAGCTTTGGCACAAACCCATGCTTACGACTCATTTCCGACGTGACCGATTTATCAATTATGAAACCTATCAACACTTCTCGTGATAGTACGGCTTCTAGACTTTCTAATGCTGACTGTAACAAATAGTGACTGAAATTGTCCGTGATTCAAAACGTAGCGTACGTCACGGAATGTGCTGCACACATGTCGGGGAATGAGAAATGTCTTACAGCACCTGCAAATGGCTGTGCTCTTGTGTTCACAAGTGCCAAAGATGAACTTTCAATAAAAAAACGAGAGATGGTCACTTACTGGAAGGAGAGGAAAATCCATTTGCAAGAAATTAGTTTTTCGGGAATGACATTTTTCGGGAATGACATTTATGGCTCTGGCAAGCGCACCCTTAACACAAGGTGGAATGTTTTACTTAATTTTTTATGACCTACTTAAAACATGCCTATAATCTCTCCACCTTACAATCCAGTGGTCGATGACCACATTTTAAATCACCTTCACCACAGAGGACGTTTTAGTCCTTTATTTTTTTCCCCTCTCATTTCCATTTCTCTTTTGCAGTCCGGTGAATAATACGCCAGCTACATAATATGAAAGAGCACAGTGATTGAAAGTGGATTGAACCATTACACCTATTTAATTTTAAATTTTTCAGGGAAAAAAAGAAAAAAATCTTTCCTCAGGCATCCGTTATTAAACGTCCTTGTATACACTTTTGGTAAATTAATTAATTTGAATTTTTGGGTAGACTGTGAGAAGGACTAGCAGCTAAAACAACAACTCTGGCGCATCTGAAATGCTTTTCGGGAGATTGTCCATTAGATTTATATCCATAAGGAATTAAAAATCAAACAGATCGGGCAGTAGTGTGCATTTATCCTCAATCACTGGAAGATGATGGTGACAAGTTTCAGTGCAGGAGCATGCTGCTAATGTTCGGCTGCATTGTTTGGTTAGCAGTTAATGACACTTAGTCAAACCATGCCGAGATTATCCAAGCTGTTTGGAGCTAGACAGACGGTTAATGGCGCATTTTCCAAAGCTGTTCAGTGACTCTAATTAGTGGTTGCAGCTAAATACATTACCAAACAGAGACGTAGTAATGCAAAACATTACCTCGCTGATGCTCAGGAGCCAAAACAAGAGCAGCAATCGGGAAAAAGTTGCGCTCAGAACGTCTGTGGCTGCCCTGCTTTGTGCATCTCAGTGGTCTGTTTTGGAAAACACACTGATTGAACCAGATACAAAACATCTATTTTATGGTGGATATGTATGTTTTATTTTAGTCTCTGTTTGGCTTTTTATACAAACATTGTCTGCCCATTGTCTGTTGCTTTGTGAAAGACTTGGTCATGTCTGAGGCCATACAGAGACTAAGCCGTGCAAAACCGCACCTTGAACTGTAACACGGACCATCCTTATTTATTTATTTTATTTTCATTATTGTTTTTCCAATAAGTCTCATCTGTAGCTTCACTCACAAGCTGCCTTCCCCTTCACTTCTCTCCATGGGACACTGATTAGTTATAGACAGATAACCATTCAAAAGGTACACTGTCTGTTGCCTCCCAGTTCAATTTGTGGCAAAGCTGGAAGAATATTCTGAATTCTATGTTTTTGTTTTGTCACCGGTTTGCTTTTTACTGCAAATGTCTCCCGTCACATAAAAAATGCATGTTTCTGCCATCACCTCGGACTGGCACAGCACACAAACTGCGAGACCAGCAAAGCACAGAAGAGCCCTCGGAAAGGAGAAGGGAGACGCACCTGCACGGAGAGCTGGCAAAGCTCATTTGCAAGTCAGCGCTGCACCCTACTTAACTCAAAGACATACGGTCACCCTATTTGCTTCTACTTTTAATAACCACGCTTCATTAAAACGCCATAGGTTTTACCCCCATCTCCTAACCTGCCACCGCCTGACAACCAATGTCACTCACCCTCACCTCTCCGAGGCACAGGCATAAAAAAATAATTTGAAATAAAATCCTACCTCTTCACCGGCGCCCTGGCGCAGATCGGTGTTTTGTGCTCCGGAGATTTATGAGACCCATCTTTTATTGATTTTTTTTTCTTGGTTTTGTCCCGTACACGCAGTTAACGGGACGGTATCTGAATTTATAAAGGAGAGATGATACGTCAAGCCTTTATAAACTCGTAAAACCCACAAGCGCCTTCACCTATAAAAATGTGGTTAAAACAGCGCACAAAGCCAATAAACTGAGCTCCGGTGCTCCCTGGAACACTGCCTAAATAAAAAATTGCTTATTGCAGATTCCTCCATTTTTTATGGCTTAACCTTGGTGAATATATGTGTGACAGATTGATTTATGCAACTTTCCATTTTACCATTAAAAAAAGAATAGAAAAATGAAAGAAAGCTTAAAATCAGCACCTGCTGTCCCACCTTATATTAGGTGCAGTAGCACTGGCAGACCTGTAGGGGTCAGCCTTCTTTCTGCACAACCCATTCCAGAGCAATGCCCCAGCATGGCCACAGGGGGTGCTGTGCAGCAGACAGAGCCATACATACATGTATACATGTGATCAACAGCAGAACTCAGTGGAAATGCAGGAAGCATCCATATGTTGTTCCTGTGGGATTCATACACTAATCCCTTTATTAAAGGTATTACCAATTATATTTACAAGGCCATTTAGTGCATCTCATGATTGGTGGAGCTGTTTTAGCTGAGCATCTTGTTCAATTTCTTGAAGGAACTCTGAGAATTTTGTCTGGGTAGCGTATTGCTAAAGCAGATTCCATAGGATCTTTTTAATTTCTTTTCCAGGCACTAAAGATCCCAGTGTACTAATCTATTAAGCCATGCTTCTCCTGGCTGTATTCCAGATCAGGGATTCTCAATCTGGGTGACTGAAATTGCCGCCCACTTCAAATTAACCAGCTCCTTCCCACTTTATCTGCCGTGTCGATGCTGCTGCCCCAGAAAGCGCTGCACCTCAGAGATGGGCGTAGTCAGTCCCGTCCCACCTGGAAACCCCAGTTGAATAATAGTGCTTCGTAGACGATGAAATACGATACCGATGGCAGCATTAATTAAGACTCGCTGAGTAGGAGATTAAGATCTGCACTCTTTTCTCCTGTTATTTTTTTTGTCTTCCCTCACTAGGACTGATCTAATGGTTGGGATTCATTTCTCCGCAGAGACCACTGCGCTTTCCTACCTCCTTCTGTATTTTAATTTATGTGCCTTACAAAAGGAGGGGAAGATAAGATGCTCAGGAGCAAGAAATTACACATCCATGGGTGAGCCAGTTACAAAGCGACCCCGTCCATCACTACATCGCGACTACAATAGCGGTGGAGGGCTTAAAATAAACTGCTTCTTTGAATAGGAATGTCAAAGCCTTGTATGGCTCTATTTTTACTTTCCGGATCCTAATAGAGAACATCATCCCGGTGTACAGCGACGGGGGGAGGGGGAGAGCGGCAAAGCAGTTAATAAAACCCGTCTACGGTTTCATTACGCAACTCTGGTAGGAGCTCAGCTGCCAATTACACAGTAACTTTTCTAGGGAAAACAATCTTTCATTATTTTAAAATTGGGGATCAACATTACATACGCATCAGGGCGTCTTGCTCTACCGCAATATCCTCCCTCTGATTTGTCACGGAGGGCCCAGCCGATATTAAAACGGGAAAATTAGCTGGGATCCACGAAAGATTGTCTTTGCTTCCCTGGAGGGATCCGGCTTTATTATTATACCCTGCTAATTTCCCTGCCACGAGTCAGTCAGGGAGACAGGAGAAAGCAGAGGGGCTTTCAATCAGTGCCTGATAATTAGAGATTTTGCATATATCAAAATGGGAACGGTAATTTTGTTATCAGTGATCCGGGGCAGCGATTAAGCAGAGTTTAGCACCGGGGAGGGAGGGAGGGAGGGAGAGAGAGAGAGAGAGAGAGAGAGTGTCGATCTGGTTCAGCTGGTGAAATAAAATACTCCATCTTGGATCAAACACCAATGCCTTCCCAGAGCAACCGGGAGAAGAGAGGTCCAACCTGATTGCCCTGCATATGAATTTCAGATTCGTATATATTTTTTTCTCTCTGCTTATTGCCAAAGTAAACAGCAAACAAAAAATAACAAGACTGCTCCCATATAACAGTGATGTCTCAGTGACTGCTGTAAAAAAAACAAAAAACATTGAAATACTGATGCTACTCAAAACTCTGATTTCTCTGGAGCTTTCTCTTATGCCAAACACTCCTGTTTTTTTGTTTTTTATTGTATATTTTTCACCAGTGAAACTTGAAATACCTGTTTGAAAGGGTTGACAACTTTGAAATTTGTTTCTCCAACCAGCTTCCTAGGTGCCACATCCTCTAGAGAAGCCACTTTTTCTGTGGCATTTACACACACACAGAGCAGATACATTAAGCCTTATTATTATAAGCATGTTGGGAGCGGATGTCAGCGGAAGAAAAATAATCAAGGTTACCTGAGCCTTTGGAGATATAAATCATATTTTACACTGTATTACTGAAAGTAATTGGACAAGCCTCTCTGTACTGGTAATGGATTGTACCTGAGGTCATGTTCCATGTAAATGTTTTTGTTGGGGCGGGGGGAAGGGATTGAATTTGTTAGGCTTTTGCAATTTGAATTTCAGCATAAGTTTCTTTGTTCAACCGAAGCACTGCTGTCACGAGGCTGGGAGTGTAACACAGTGAGATAAACAGTGTTTATATAAGTTAATTGTCATGTGAGGAGTGTCTCATTGTACAAGAGATGTTATCTCATGCAGTGTTGGACAATTTGTGTGGAATTACATCTCTTATAAAATAAGAGATACCCTTCACACGACCTATTAACGAAAAAATGAAAAAAAAAACTTTTACTTTCATTAAATTTAACAATTTATCTCCATCTAAAATGTTTTGGTCCAGGAACTGCTATAATAAAGTAGTTGATCTTTTTTTTGTTTTCATGCTAAACGTAACAAAACTATTTACTAAAAACAATACATCCATTGAAACTGGCACCACTGGTATTAAGTGTCCTGAAAAGTCACTGGCAACTGAAGAATGGTTAAAAACTCATAATTCTATGAACGCCATTTATACACAAGATAAGAGGTATAGGAATTTTTTGAAATGCTGCTCTGTGATTGGCTGTTTTTTTGTATGTTTCTTATAAAAACACATAACTGCCTAGCATCCTGACCTCAATCACACACAATCTCTGGGCTGAACTGGAATGGGCATTCAGGGTGAAACTCCCCAGGTAGACATAGGAAGGAGGAATGGCAATCTCCTTCAGTTATTTTTATACAAAATTAAGAAAGGATTTTGCCATTAAGACATGGAGTGCTCCTATTAAATATGGTATCAGTTTAATACATTTTTTTCTATTGTATCTGTTGGCTCAGTACTACTGATAGTACAGTACATCCTCATATTACACTACACATCAATCTCCCATTTGCAAAAGCACAGATTGCTCACCAGCACTTATTAACCTTCAGCTCAAACCTCAAAAGAGCAATGATGCATCATGGGAAAATGTCTGTCACATCAGACAATGTAAACCACACCCCGGTGACAACTGACTCCAGTGTCGGCCGAGCATGTAAAAATAAACACTGAAATGCTGGCTTATGGCCAGACATTCTTCCACGCGTACCTGAAGTAAATACTTGTACGTCTCCCGTTCCAGTTGCAGGCTGGTTTTTAATCCAATCAATCACGGGCCCGTTTTGTATAAACCATGCGATATTTTAAAGTAAAATCGAACACAGGCAAGCAGCTACACGGGGAAATTGGATCCATGATGGTCTGATGTAGTCACTGCCAGACACCCGTCTCAAAGAAGTGGAGCCCACTCTGTGTTCAATCCATCACTTCTCCAGGAAAAAACGCACACAAACAAACGGCACGACTTTGACAAATACAGCCGCCTTCCATGCACAGAACCGCCAGAATCCCCTGAGTGTGACGCTGACTGATCTAGCCTCACGTGCTGGGGCATAAGGCTGTTTGGAGGAGCCAAATGTCCTCATGACTTTCTTCCCCAAAAGGCAGTTAATTTGTTTAACTTTATTTTACGATTCCCTGCCAAAAAATGTATGAATTACACAAGGCCACAGATACAGAGATAAAAGATTTGGCAACGTGCTGGAAGATTTTTTGAAAACAGTTGCTAACTTAATGAAAATGTAATTTTTGTTGTGAAACAGGAACACAGTTAGGAATCTGTAAAAAATCGAAACACAACAACAACAAAAAACATCTGGACTTAAGTAAATTACCAAAAAAAAATCTCAAAAGGAGTCAACACATTCCTCTTTAAATGCATTTTGGTGTGTGTCATCTTAAAATAGATTGTCACACATCTTGGACTGCGCACGCATTGTTGTTATACCTTGGGATCGATTAGGCCTGGGCAGAAAAGAAAAAGGGAAAGAAAATGCACATCAAAATGTGGTTTGGAACCTCATATTCCCACCACTTGGCAACACCACACCAGTTACACAGTGCCGTTTCTGTGGCCAGTAATCCTTAAACAAAGGAAGTATTTTTCGGAGGCATCTCTCCTCTTCCTCGCCAGTGTGGAGTTCTGTAAATCTAGAGCACTGCGAATGAGCCGAGCCTCCGGGGACCGAGTATTGATCGCACTGCATCAACTACAGCCGGATTAATTAATTAAATGCTTTCTGTCATTGCCTGTTAGGTAATACCAGTAATGTAGCAGAGAAACATTTTTTTTCTCTTTTTTTGTTCCCATGCTGTAGCTGGCAGGGCAGTTAACATTGGAGGCCGAGCCGTTCTCCTCGCAGCAGAACAACAGCAGCAAACAACAAAAAAATAAATAAACCAACAGTACCGGAAATCTGCCAAAACAGAGCACTTTCCTGTCACAGCTAAGGGGTCTGCAAGTGCCTCACAATGATTCCCAAGCTGAGCTTTGAGTTCCAGCCTGATGTGTAGAGGTTTGTGGGCCGCAGTGTGGCAGCCTTCTGATTTTCTCTCTATCACAGTAGGGGAACATGTGTTTTGTGTCATGTATTTGGTTTGAATGCCTGACATTTTTTTTGACACTTAAGGAGAGACAAATATTTTCCCCACTCCCTTATGTTAAAACTTTACTTTTCCAACCCTAATTCCAGGAGAATAATCCCCACACTATTCATACCAAGATGCACAAAATATGCAGGTACACACCAATAGTCACCCAGAGTCAGGTTAGTGAGGAAAGCTCACTTGTAGACCCCATTCTTGAAGGAATTTGGCCATGGCTCAAGGGTTAATGGCTCGACCTTGTCCAAAACACCTTGCAGGATTTCTCACAGACAATTCAGTACAGGCAGTTAACGACTCGCCACAAGAACTCGCCGGGGAAAAGGCCTCTTTTATAAGAGTCCCTGCGAGTCTTTATTGAGTTTACAATGGCGCATATTCAAATAAAACTTAGTCAAGTGACACTTTATAGCACCACCAAGTGATTCAAATGCAATTACTTACAGAGCAATCCAGATCATTTCCCACTGAGCTCAATACTGTAAATACCTACTGACAGTATACAGCACTCATGCTAGATTAATGCAAATTAATTACATGTTATGATTTCACTGTGAAAGAATGGTTACCTCAGCTGATGTCAAGAGCAGGTCAACTGCAAAGCACAAGATGTCACAAAAGAGGTAGACTACTAGTTTATGAAGTACCAAAGGCAACAAACACCATACAGATGGTGGTTTACCATTCCTTCCTGATGGTGTGCCTACATAATTAATTTTAATTTTAAAATTAGGGTTCACATGTCTGCAGTGGAAACTCCCTTTCACCCGGACCCCCCTTAAATGAGATGAATGAGATAAGAGGGCCTTCCTGTATCCGTGCAGAAATACCTTTCATAATACCCAACTGAAATTTTAATTCTTCCTGTCATTTTCTATCGTTTTTCTTTTTTTTTTTTTTTCGATCATCTGCTGCTTGGGCACGTCTCTCAACAGCGTCTGTATGAATTTATTGCAGAATATGTTACCAAATGTTGGGCAGAAGGCATGCTAGTCTCTCTGCTCCTCAGCTCAGCTGTTTTCTGCTGTCAGACGCTGAGAGATAGAGATAGATATATATATAGAGAGAGAGAGGGAGAGAGAGAGAGAGATGGGCTAATTCGTCTGGGGAACCGCAGTGATCCCTGACTCATTAACGCTGGGTCAGCCAAAGTCAAATTCTCCTCAGTTTTGTTTGAGTTCATATTTACTTTAAATTATTATTTTCACTAATTCATTACCAATTGATGACACTTAAATATTGACCACACATTATCTTGTCATCTTATCAAATGACCCCAGCAGTAGCAGTACCAGGTTTTTGTTTTTATAGTAGTAATAGTGGTACTAGTAATTGAGTGAGAACTAGAAATGGACAATGTAAGAAAAAGTAACGATACCAAATGAATGGTTGTAGCTGAAGATAGATTAGTAATAGGACTAGCAGTAGAAGCAGCAGAGGTTAAAATCATACTCAGCCACAGCATGTGTACTAGTAATAAGAGCAACAGGAATATTTCCCTGCCTAATCCCTCCAGAGAGTGGATCCATGCAAACGATGTTCCCATTAACTGCGGAGGCTTTGCTGACAACCCCCGCCCCCCCACCCACCTCCACATAAATCCTGGGTGTTGATCATCAAAGCGAAGGGTGACATCCCTGTATTAGCATTCATCAGGCTCAGGGAGCCGGAAACCAACAAACAGACGAGCAGACAGACAGAGCATGGTTACCTTGCATACTCACGTGTGAACCCCCGAAACACATGCATCTTGCCAAGCCTGTGGTACCCATGCAGATGATCGCGTTAAACAGCTGTCAGTCTACAAGATTACAGAACCCAGGCCAAATTAAAATGGGCGGCCTTTGAAACCAATACGGTAATTACACAGCACAACCCCACGCGCTGGGCAAATCAGGCCCCCAGTGTAGCAGTGGGGGATCTATAATAAGTTGGCCTTGTGAAGCAGATACAGCCTGACACAGACACAGACTTCGATATACAAGGGTGAGATACTGGCGACATGCCGAGGAAGTGCAGCTCCCCTCGTGGCTTGCCGAGCTCGGTCGCTCAGCAGGTCTCCAGGGAAGTGGGCTCAAGCTCTGTCAGGGAGCGCTGAAAAACAAAAGGTGACTCTCTCCCTCCGTCTCTGACTTACACACCTCGTCGGAGCGAAACCTCTTGATTCCCCACCATCTTTTACTGTTTTCAGTGACAGCTGATGGTAATTGAATCTTGTCAACGCAAACTTCACCAACCCCCCGGTCCCCGCCTTCACCCCCTCGGGTCTTCAAGCAGCTCTTGTCTTCTGGACCTTGTTGTAAATGAGGGCAGGTACTCATTAACCAATGACGCGACCCTTCCTTCCAAACCTGACCCCGTCTCCATGCTACTGTCGTATTGGGCTACCGATATAATTGGGAGGGCAAGCCGAGATGAGGAGAGTTCCCCCCACCCCCTCTGGCTATTATTAAAAATACCATTAGCAAAGGAAAGCTAATCCAGTGAAATGTAAGACCCATATAGCACCAAACAGGCTCGTTGGCTAGTTCATCATTTTTGGCGTCTCTTCGAGTTACATTGTCATTAATCAACGCTTTCGAAATGTTAACACGTGTAGTAAAGCAGTGTGGCAGGAAAGATGCTCCGAAGCAGATATGCAGAGATTATAGGCATCTGAATCACCAGCACCTTTAGAACTGGGAAACATTGTCAGATTCATCCAGTTGAGTCAATGATGAGTTAAATCGGGTAGTTAAGAGCTCAGGTGGAATGAAAATTTGAAGCCCTCCAAGATGACAGTCCCATTTCCGCCAGTGACTCATGGTACATCTCCCTGAGTGAGTTTGTGAAGCTTCTTGTGTTGGGCAGGGCTCCCGAACAGACGTCAAGCCGAGCGACTGCGGAGAGTGAATCTGCAGCTGTGCAGTTATTAAGGTGTTGATCATCCGCTGTGAGTCACTTTGGATAAGAACCTCCACTAAATGACTAGTGTTTAATTAATTAAATATAACGCATGAATGAAGCATTATAGATCAATAAGTTAAACACAGTGATAACATTTATAAATGATCAGCCATCTATAACACGATTAGAACGAGCAAATGACAGCGTTCGGTTCAGACGTTTGTGATTTCGGCGTGCACAGCGTCACGCTCCAGAAGACTCTCTTAACAGGAAGTAATCTCAAAAATACCTGCTACATTTCACTGGCTGATAAGCAGAACTTTGCTAATTAGTCCTTTCTAATTTACCAAATGCCTGCTGAACGTGCGAAACGTGAAACTAAATTGAATTTCAGATGCGTTACATTCAATTTTATTTCTTGAATCGCTCATGAGAGAAAACTCACACAGAACTTGTTACCTAGCATTAGAACTTTGGAGGTGATACAGGCACTAGCTTATGTTGGGGAACCACTGATTTCCATGAAACAGAATTTGATATTTAGCGATATTTAGCACACGTATGACAAAATTCATAATTACAGTCTCACTGCCTCCTGAAGGATGTCCAGCTTCCCTTGGGCTGGCAATGCTTTTCCAGTAACCTCTTTCAGATCCTTCAGTTCCCTAGCAGTTGTGCAGACGACAATGCCAAGTCTCCGGATCCCTTCCTCTCGCCTTTCAGACTCAGCCCCTGGAGGGACGGTGTCAAGCATGAACATAAGAACAGCACCAAGGGGGCCTGCCTTGGCAAGGGAAAAAACAATAATATCAGCAGTTATTCAGCACATAACACTGCGTCATTGTAGGAACAAATTGAGGGAACGCGACGGCTGTGCAAAGCTGCGACGAGCAATCTTTTTTTTTTCAGCGGAATAAAATGAAAAAAAGAAAAGACAAAACTAACTTCGGCTCTCTTGAAGACAACAGAACTCAATTACCACGGGAGCTAATTCAACGGATTTCAACGCAATCAATAAGCAGTTGCTATGACATCAAAAACAAAGAAACAGACTGGGCTATCTTAGCGATTTGGTTTCCCTCGCACGGCCTCGGAGACTCGCCGGCATTTGCTGCTGAAATCTTTAGCTGTGGAAATAGATATATGTACAGGACTACAGACGCTTTGTGTTTAATCATGCAAATTCTTTAGGGATTGTACTTCCTGGTATGCCACACTGTGTTTAGAGTGTCGGGTGGGAGGATACAGAGGACCTATTTGCATACGCTGCCCCTCTTTCGTGACAACAGACCCACTGTTTAGTTTTGACCTTTCACACTGCTCTCATTCTCTGTCAACATGCCTGTTTCGTTTCCAAACCCAACAACAACATGCAAACACAACACAGAGGAGCTGCTTTATTATTATAATCACCATAATTGTAATTATTATCATCAGGACATTAGAGAACTTTAATTACTGCTTGTCTTGGGAAGGGATGACAAAATCCTGCAGCAAGAAAGCATTCCCATTGTCATGCAACTTTTGGTGCTGAAAGGAGGTGACTAATGTGCTCTGCTTGTGCCAGATAATTTCCCCAAATTACTCTAAAGTGGGAAAAAAGAAAGCATTTGGACTACATACAAAGACACTTATTCCCATTGTTTTTCACAGAGGGGCTTTGGCGTTAAAGACTGCAGCAATTTCTTTGATAGATGTCCCGAGGAGTACTGTTGCTTTCCTCCTAGTGCCAATGCAGGGAGATTACTTGAGTTATACATCCCAGTCCAATACTTTGCAAAGGTGTCCAATCATTGGGATTAAGGGTTAGGACTCTGGGCAAGGCAATGGCATGCTTTCAAAACTATCCTCATTGCCCTCCCAGGGTTACGATACGGCAATTAGCATGCAGATATAAAATTGGTGACAGAAGACTTGCCCAGAGTGTCACCATACTTACTGCTGTGCGGTCATGGTGACACATAAAAACAACACCCCATGCGACCTCTGCTACTGTCAGGAAACAGCTTGTCCTATTATTTATTTTGGATTTGAGAGTTGTCCCTTATTTGACACGAGGTTTTATTCAATTGCTTCGGAAAAATATTTTCGGTCTGGTGCGATGCGCTTTGACAATCCACTTGGGGATTATGGGAACTGTATGAGGATGTCAGCCATCGCACACAAGGCCCATTTGGTGGTGCCCACTGCCAGGCTGTGACCTGGCGTCTGCCCCAAGCTTGGCACAGCTCTCGCCCTCTCCTCCTCCTCCCGAAGCGCACACAGCCCCTCTCCCCCACCACGCAAAGAAAGAAAGCCTTTATTTATTGTCCGCTCTCGGCCTGATTTACGGGGGCCCGTTTCTGGGAAGGGACGCAAATGAACTCAGTGAAAATGGACTGCTATCCATATATTACCCCCAGCACCCCCTGCCCTCACTCTGTGTACACTGTTGTCCACGCTGACCCTCAGGGCTGGAGACGTCCGTTAAATATACAACACAGAAGGCCTTGACCAGAACTGGAGGGCATTGTGTGTGTGTGTGTTTGTGTTTGTGTGTGTGTGTGTGTGTGAGAGAGAGAGAGAGAGAGAGGGAGAAAGAAAGAGAGAGTACGATTTGAGGGGTTGCTACTGCAATGAATAGTTGATGGCAAGCGATGCAGAAAACTTATCCAAACATGTTGCATTATACAGGCGCCCTGCCATGGCTCCTCTGGTCTCGGGGGAAATGAACTTCCCTGTCCCTCCAGGCGAACTACATCCAGGCTGGGCTCCAGCCAGCGAAGACGTGGCTTTCGGATGGAAATGTGGAGCCCTAAGCATCTTCGTGTGCTGGACTCTATTATTTTTTCGACCTCAGACAGCAACTCATGAAAGCGATATTTATAATTCAAGAACTCGTTGCATTTCTGGCATGCTTCGTTACTCTCTTTTCTTCCTCTCCTTTCATTTGCCTTATTAGTGCCGCCGACAATCAAGTGGAGAAGAAAGAGCATGAGGTATGTGGGCCCATCGCAAACAACGATTCTGATCTCAGACGGTACTCAAGATGTCCCCTAGTACACATCCCTCTGTGGCACCACAAGCCTAACCTTTTACATGTCGCCACAATGGCCTCCGTTCCCGCATTTAACTTATTGCCTTTTAGCGCGACACCCCGCCGCTCTCCCGCATTGTGCAGATTGAATTGATGGAGCGCCCTGAGATTGAAGATGCCAAAGTGGGGCCTGCGAAGGAGCGAGAGAGCTGTAATTTATTTGAAAGCTTTAAAGAACCATCAGGGGGGAAGGTCTGAATCCGAGGCTAGTATAAATTCAAGATTTAAAGCCTGCAGAGACGAAGGTGGAAATTACACAACAACCGTAACCCCCCCACCATAGCCTGACCCCCCTCCTTTCCTTGCGTCAAAAAAGAGCTAGGATCCCATTCCAGGGGGCGGACACAAGGCGGACCCATGTCAACTCTGTATTTTATTGACTGACTGGACCACCGTGTCGCCCCCTTTACACAATCAATCTCCATGGACGACATCAAATAAAGTTATAAACAACCCACCCCGAGTGCATCTCGCAATGAGATCATGCGGTTCCAGTGCAGCCAATCTAATTGGTGCACAGGGAAGGACCGGTTGTGCACACCATACACACAAAGTCTTGAGTTCAGTTCATACTGTCACAGCAGAGTCTTAAACAGGAAAACCGGTACCAAGAATGCCTCGGCAAACCCTTTGGGCGGGCTGCCATCCCATAAAATGACTGGAGTGTCACAACAAATAAAGCTAAGCAACCACTTTTCAAAATAACATCTGCTTCTTTCCATCCCATCCCAATTCCTCGGACTATTCGTGCCTTTAAGATCACCACGATGGAGGCAGAGTATAATGCTTCCCTGAGTTTGTACCGAGTGAAATACAGATACAGCGCATCATGCCAATGTGTCCCGGAGGAAGTCTTCAAAATCTAGCAAATGGGGGAAGTGCAAGAAAGCCCCAAACAAACAAACAAACAAAAACAACACAATCCATCCCATCAAGGGACAAAAACTCTATATAACCTAAAAATACAGTCCTATCTCCCTCCTTAATGATTAGAAATCCACAAAGCAAATAAGCAGAATGGAAAAACAGATAAACAAGCCAACAAAAGGTTTAGACACTCCACGATTCTTACTCCAAATCCATCTGGAGTTTGGTGACTCACGAGCTTCAAAAGTTCCCCTAGTAACTAAATGGTTTCTGATTAAGGAACACGTGCTTGAATCTCCGCCTGGGAATGTAGGTGTGCCTGAGCAATACCACGAAACAATGCAAGCATGCACAGCTGAGTGGAACTGAAAATGGAAGGAGGATAATTAGTATATTTTTTGTATGGGTTTTTTAATAATAGCTACCTTGGAATAAACACAGAAGTACCATCTTCCTGGCGACCAACAAAGTGGTAACTGCATAGGGTCTCTCCGGACCAGTGAAGACTCCCCACTTGGAGGAAATAAATTGGAAAAACAAACCCACTTTGTAGGTGATTCTGCAGCAAGACATTCTGAGATAATCCTGCTCCCCTCTCCTGCCCTCCCTCTTCTTCATTAGTCTATGGAAGTTATTTTGGAGAAAAATGACTAATAATTGTTGATGTTATTGTTTGAGCTAATGAAAAGCTTTCCTCCACTGCAAGCCTAATACAAGGCAGTCTAGCCTGCAGGACACTTGCTGTCTTTCGCAATCAATTTCTTTTTGATTTCGGCTCAAAAGCCCCCGATTCCAGGAAATCGGAGCGCCTAATGCGATGCTCATTGACAAAGCACGGTTATAAACAGAGCGGCTCAGATGATTGTTTCATTAAGGGAGAGATTTAAATCACCAGTCTTTTTCCTTCCATATCATTCCCCCCAACCACCCCCACCACTGCAGTCTGATGCAGTCCAGTCGACTTACTAACCAACTTACACTCCCACCCTCAGAAAAAGGCTCTGTGTTCGGAAAGCCCAAGATTAGGGGCACAATGCTTCAGCAATGGGTTTCAGTCCTGTGTGCACCTATAATTAGCAGGTGTAACAAGCTTGTACAGTGATATAAACGACGTATGATTCAGCAAGCATTGATACAAAGTGTCCCCTAGTCATAAAAAGCTTTGAAACATGAAGGAAAACACGCAAGAGCAGGGTTCTTTAAAACAACCCACTGGATTACCCTGGTAACCAGTGCCATCGGTTAAGAACGGTATTTCTTCCACACAAAGAGAGCTGGAGTGACCTTGCTTTCAACAATACAGCCGTACAGAGCTGATTAGATAAGAAGCAGCAACGACAACGACAACAACATGATGCGACTTCGCTCTGGCTGCAGCCATTTCAGGATGTCCGCAGCAAATTCATCTTTAAACACGGATGCGGAGCGCAGCTGTGTTTTACCACACAGGAGTGGATAAGTGACATCTCCCTAGGTGGTGCTGCAGGTTGCTGCAATTCCTACACAAAGTGTGTCTCCTGCATGACCTCACACTTTAGACTTTAAACTAGACCTGCGTGTGTGGAAGCAGACGGGTTAAGTGGAGAGTGAGAGTGAGAAAAAGAAAGAGGAGAGAGGGAATGAGAGAGAGAGATGGATGATATTTTGTCATACATCTTTTTTTGGTGTATGTGTTTAGTTTTTTGTTATTGTATCCATTATTTCTGTGGCTGGAATATGTTTTGTCAGAATGTCATGCCAGTAATGCTCATTTGAAGTTGACTTCAGTTTCCATTAGGCCTCTCCAGCATCTGCCTCTACATCTCAAAGCACTTTATGTATGTATGTATGTATGTATGTATGTATGTATTTATTATTTCCTCTTTATTAATAGAAGTATGTAACACATTCACACCATCCGATTGAAGTCAATCCTCCCTCCAGTAACCCATCCCTTCCCCACCCCCTCTCTCAATCTCTCTCTCTCTCTCTCTCTCTCTCTCTCTCCCCACAAGGCCTATAAACGTAATGCACTGCTTCTAAACTTCATATCAGGGAATGTTTTAAAAGGTCACGGTTGTAGGAACAACGATCACAATGCACAGAAAAAGAGGATCAATTATACAGTGGGCCGAGAGCCGAGGAACCAGGCAGGTGCACATGTCTCAAGCTACATATCCGCAGTGTCAATGCCCAAGTCTATGTTTATCTTGAACCAATCAGTGTTCAGAGTTAGGGATGAGATAATCCATCTAAACTGACAGAGCAATTACTTCAGACGTGTGGAGGAGGAGAAGAAGGGGAAGAGAAGAAGAACAACAACCAACCTTAAACTAATACATGCGAGAAAAGCTTTGTCAAAATAGTTATATTACTATATATATATATATTTTTTTTTATGTGTGCACTAGCAGAAATGTGCAAGTCTAGGAGGGAGTTAAATGTGTTAGATGGAGAGACACAAAATACAAACTAATATTGCATTCTGAACTGAGACAAAAAAGTATTCAGTAGTCAACAAAGGAGCTTGAAATATTCTTCACTTTGCGGTCAATCATCCTGATGGCCTTATTACACTCAATGTTTTGGGCTTTCTTCAAAAACCATTTAGAAGAGAGCCCCCCCAAGCCCAGGACAACACCGAGTCTGGCTTAAGGTGCCACTAAAGACAAGACCAAAAAAAGACGATCGTATAGCTGGTGGTCTCTATGAAGTGCCCTACCTTTTCCCGGGGAGCCACGTAAACCTAGGTTAAAAATGTAAGTCCTGCTCAAAGGCTTTCTGTACCCCAGGTGTTGTTCTCCGAGATGAAGATGTACACACTGCATTATTTACAGGACACAGCGCCGAATCCACCAGGAGAGGCTGAAAGACAAGTCTAAATGGCTATAAAGTAGGACAGTCACAAAGGTCTGTGAACAAATATCTTTCCACAGCTCCAATCTTGATTGGAAACTTGTATCTCCTCCTTTCTTCCTGGGAACCTTACTGGAAGTGCATTTATTCTCGTATGTATCTAAATACCAATGGATTTATTTTTGTTAACGTACTTCAGAATGTTGAAAATGTTTGGAAAAACTCACTGTAGATTTTTCTTTAAATAAAATAATAATAATAATGCTACCATACAGCCCAGTAATCCAATTATATATCTACATAATCCACATTCACTAAAACTCTCTCTTACGCAATCCCAATTCAAAAGAAACAAATGTGGCCTTAGGGAATTTTCAAGATTTTCTCTTTCCGTTGTTTTCTGCAATATACATATCCATTCCATTTTACCCAGCCTGCCTTGCTTCTCACCCAGCTGTTGGGCTTCTGACCTTGATTGAGTGATCCATTGTGTTACATTACTGTGAATGAACAGAGAGAAGAAAAAAAGGGAAATATCTGCTAAACTAACTGGGGGTAATTTGTGTAAAAAACCTAGGTGCTGGCTGCCCTCCTGCCCTCCTGAATATGCTTCGGCTAGGCAGGAGAAATGAAAACTGAACACCGTATTACAGGGCGAGGAGATTTTTCATTTCTTCACAGCTTCTGATGGATTCCTGTCTCAGGTAATTCCACACTTGCCACACGCTGTCCTGAAGGGACGCTTTGCTGCAGAAACCGAGGAGAGGAGGAGTGTGTGAGAAGATAAAGCTGTGCGGGTCAGGGCTCTGTGCCGAGGCTCTGGCTGCCGACTGAAATACACCTCCTGAAAAACGTGAGGGTCTGTGGCTGAAATATAGAGCGCTCTCTTTCATTGGATGAAGTTGCATATTGTGTTTTTGTAATCTCTTACTGTAATGAGCTCTTGAAATTTGTATATTTTGTGACAACTGCAAGTTTCCCTAGTGCAAGTGAATCTGTTTAAAAAAATACATATATATGTATATATATATATATATACATATATATGTATATATATATATATATATATATATTGAAGTATTGTTTTTATTACCTTATAATATGGTTAGTAAATATGTACATTTCCAAGGGTTTATATCAACCCTGTTACCATTAAAGGAGTAACAGTGTTGACAGAAACAGTGTGGACGTGGGGACTATGTGGGGACTTGATCCAAGTCTTCAAAATCATGAAAGGCATCGACCACATCAAACCAGAGGAGCTTTTCCAGATCAGCAGGGACACACACACCCGGGGACACAAATGGAAATTGGGCTTCAAGGCATTCAAGACGGAAAACAGGAGACACTTCTTCACACAGAGAGGCATCACAATCTGAACAAACTCCCCAGCAATGTGGTAGAAGCTGAAAATGGACACCAAACGAGCACGATGGGTCGAATGGCCTCCTCTCGTTTGTAAACGTTCTTATGTTCTTATCTTCTTATGACAGTAACAGAGTTGACGATTTAGGCCCAAACTAGCTAATGCAACCACATGGTTAGCATTGATAACCATTTTTTTTTTACATTTATTTTGAAATTAAGTCTTTACACACTAATTTTTGCCTGGTTGTAACTTCATAGAAGTGTTTAATATGGACTTTATAAGGAGTACAGGTATGTGATGCCTATCAAATGACAATAGACAACCTGTACTATAATATTCTGCATAGTTGATCCTGATTAGATAAACTATATTACAGCACTACCAAGTTTTTTCACCAAAAGAGAAATGCATTTTTAGAAATGTAATTTTTGATCTTTTCCTCCACTAAAGTCTATGGGACATTTTGATATGGAAATGTTATGTTGAAATACAAATCAAATTGAAATTTGTAGAAGTTGTTTGGAGAAAATAGCATAAGAAATGAAGGGATAATGTTCATTTGAAAGAACCTAGCCTATGCAGAAAAGGTTTGACAATTTGTACCTCAATATACACGCAAAAGGGCCATTATTCCATTATAAGGGCCACAAGCATGTGGAACCATTCAAATTAAAGCATACAAACTGCAGAATCAGTTTCTGCATTGTTGGTCATGATTAGACACACTATATTACAACACTACCACCGTTTTTAAAAGATAAACAATTGCATAATTGTGAATTATGAATTATGATTTTTATTAAACATTTAGAATAAATGCAAAATGGGATTTGACCATTTGTTCTTGAAGTACTAGTCAAATACAAATTACAAGACAAACTGGGTGAAAATTTTACAATTTTACAATTCGTAGGAGTTATGATAATTTATTTTTAATTTATTAAAAATAGCAATTCATGAACCCAAGTCAACCCTACTGGAAATCAATATCTCCACAGAGCAATGTCAGATCTTAACAATCTTGGTACCAATTGAAAGCCCAATGCACATAAAATGTACCTGGCTATAACGCTGGTGGGATGAAAGCAATGTGTAAAGTGTTAAAATGAAATATTTACTATGAATTAAAGGGTAACAGGATTGACATATTAAGTGTGTCCCTCTCTGTCAAACATTATACAACATGAAAACAATCAATTAAAAGCAGGAAACATGTGCTTGTCCTTCACCATGCTGTTCCAAAGAGGCAGGCGATGCCACTTCCTGAGAAGCATGTCCCTTGTGGAATAGCCCATTATTTTAACAGGGTGATTTTCATCAAAGTAACAGGGTTGACGGAAGACTAGGGAATACACTAAAATGTTATTATTTTTCTTTATTATGTATGTGCCAGTCTTGAAATATATATTTAGAGAATAAGAGGACAAAGTTAACTTGACATTATTGAAAAATAAATTATTTAATATGTTTAGATTGATGGCTATTACAAGATGGAAAACCATGCCGGGGGACATGTCAAAATCCATATTATAAAGAATATGAAAGGGCTTTAAATGCCTAATAAAAGGATTTGTTTTCATATCTTTACATTGCAAAGGTATGGAGTACAGAGTTTCTTTCATTCTTTGTTGTTTTGTTTATTTATTTATTATTTATTTATTTTTTAAGCTGAAGTTCAACCAAGGTCCTTCCATATAAGTCAATCACAAGGCAGCTAACAGTGTCCCTCAGTCCCCGTCCTCTAGCCCCTCACTGGGAGCAACATCAGTCTCACACCTGTATAGCAGGAGAATCAATCACAAGGTGGGTCATAGATGTCTTTCCATCAATCACAGAAGATGGATCTGCTGCTTTTGAGTGGCAGGCTGCATCTCTGTCCCCCCCTCACGCTGTTCTTCCGCGCTCAAAGACTGCAGTTTTGGCAACTCTTCAATCCAACTCCCTGGACCACTGTCCCCATTCCGCACCCACCCTGCTGTCACTAATTGGGCACATCCAGGCAACTGTGCCATCAATCAACCGAGGACAGCCAATTAGCCTCTCGGCCTCAAGAAGGGGGTCGGCTCTTGTGGAGCTCCATTAAGTCTCCTTGGTGGAGCGTGATGCCGGTCGACAGTGATACATTTCAATCAAGGTTTACAGAGGAAAAAAGGGGAAAACAACTCCAAACATACAAGCTGAGATCAAAGACCACATTCCAGCTAATGTTAAACAACTCCCCAGCGTCTGGGCCAGATGCCTGCCTCTCAGAAGTATCGGTTACAAACACGACAACCTGTTTGGCTCACAATGTTTATCTGGTTACTTGCAGATTATTGATCCAGAAGAGGACCGATCTGCATCAAATGTTGTGTTTACAACATATGTGAACATACAGTAAACATTCCTTTCACAAATGGTTTACTTAGGGTTGTAAACATAGTGGAGTTATGCAGGTATATTTGAGTTTACACACTGCACATCTTTTATATTGAATTCAGTTATTGTTTGCAACCACCTGTTTTCCAAACCTACAAGTATTGTAATCTTTTCGTAAATGTAAATATTACAAATTATTTACAATTTCCTTGCAAATCTTTGTAAACCTAAGGTTCTAAAATAGTTTGCGACTTGTTAAAATGTTGTAAACCATATTTTTCATGCAGTAACTTATTCACTTTCACACAGCCTCTGAGTTGAGTTTTCTACACCTGTTAAAACAAAATGTTTAAATGATTTTTTCCAACTGTGAATATTTTCCTCATGATGGCATGGCAGCATAAGAAGGATCACTACAGTCCTACTCAGTCCTGACAGATAGAGAAAATCTGCTTAAATTCCCAGAGTTTCAGTTAAACATTGTGTTCTTCTGCACCAAATTTGGCAATACATTGCAATTTTAGCGTATTAGCCCTGATTAATGACTTTACAATGTAGTAACACATAAGGCTGAATTAAATTAACACTTTTTCAAACTGGTTTTCTGCTCCTGTAGGTGGGTTAAATTTTGATTTAATCCCAGCCATATTTACATTGTAGTTACACAGTGAGCTACTTATGTTTCTAAATTATGACATGCATTGTTACACAAGCGCATACATAATTACACATTACGTACATTGTAACTATATGTCACAACACTGTAAATAAAATACAGGGACTAAAATGCACAACTCCCCAGCGCCATTGAACTAAGAGCCGCCGTATTCTCTGTTAGGCTGTGCCGAGATGTGATTATACTCATGGACAATAGAAACACTGTTTACCTTCTCATCATCATTATTACTATTTTATGTTCTTTGTTTCTGCTGTTAATTTTCAACTCAAACCAAACACACGCCCCCCCGCCCTAAACCAACAGACAACACATAAACACGACCCCCCCCCCGACTCCTTCTCATTCCTGTGAAACAATGTAACAATGTCCTCAGTTCTTACTAATTTGTGCAGTTGGCGTCAATGCAAGTGGGATTATCGTCTGCCAGGAAAGATGCGAAGAAACTTTGGATTTATCGCAAACAGAAAAAGAGCAAAATTGACCCCAAATCTTTCCATCTCACATCAGAAACAAAGTATTCTCACCTAGAGCTATTGTTTACGGTGTGCCAGTGCTTTCATACACCCACTAATTGCTCTTCAGTGTCTGAATGTTGGAATTGGATGCAAACATTATTTACACGGCTCTCTCTGATCCCGCGCTGAATGTATTCCCAAGCACGGCACGCTCGCATCTTCCCAAGCCCAGGTTTTTCAAAGTAAAATCTTAAGAAACCTCATGTCATGTTTTTGGCTTACGACATATCCCTGCAAACAGTGCTGGTAACTGCACCTCTTTCTGTTTGCATAAAAGTAATTTGGTGATTACTAATGGATGATGGTTTGTTTTTTCTTTCCCTCTTCCTAAAATACTTTTCACACGTTTGTCATCTTGTGTTCCATCCAGTGTCTAAAACTTGCTTTGAATCGCAGTCTCCACTGGCTTCCTATATTGGCTCTACTTGAAGGCCCTGATTTGCCTTCACTCTCTTCTCTTCTGCCGCCTTCCCCTTCTCTTGCATCTCCAGCGCCCTCTCGTTTCCTCCCTTACCCCTGTCCCTGTGTCTCTTTCAATGAACTATTGTGTAGGAGGAGGAGGAGGAAGTTGAAGAAGAAGAATGTATCACTGGAGAAACAAATAAAATAATCCTTCAGCTGTCATAAGTTTGCTTCTCTTTTCATCTGTATTTCTCCTCTTTACAAGAGATTTTGGCTCTCAAATTTCCACCAGGCTACTTTCTCAGGAAACATTGAGGGATTTGCTCGGCTTAACAGAGATTGACTCTTAAACTACTTAAGAAGCACAGCAGATGCCCGGGGCTGGCTGGATGCTTGCCTGCCTTCCAGCCCACTGTCCACAGGAGAGCCAACCGGTCAAGAGGGAGTTCGTAATGTGGAGCGTTGGGTTTTTCTGGGCCACACATCACTGGGGGGCCAGACTCGGCACAAACATAGCTCTTGCCAGGGGCCCCAATTTATAAGGAAATGTTTACTTACTGACTGCACTTTACAGTGTAGAGTTCAGCTTCACAGACAATACAGACACAGTGCTACACTACATGTGTGAAGAGGAAGTTTCTCAGCTCATCTCTGCTACGCTTTGGGTTGACATTCTACCGAGTTACCAACTGTGTCTACATTTGTGTGGGACTGGCGTTAAAAGTTTTGGCTACGGTTGCCATGCAGGGAGTTGTTATGGCTTAAAATGCAGTAGATACCCCAGTCTGAATGCCATTTTGTTTTTAAAGAACTTAATTACATTTAAAAAAGTAGTTTGCTTAAGTTGTTTTCCTTTATAATAAACTGCATGAATAATTATCAGTCATATCTGTTTTATCTTCCCACAGCGCAGCAACAGTGAAGTATAGAGGCTCACATCCAGAGTTCAAACATTAAATTTGTCCAGGGAGCTGCTGACTAATATCACCTCCTACACTGTATTTAAAGTGCTCCTGCAAGTTCCTGGTGTTAGTCTCACTTGGCTTCCCTTCTCTGGTGTGAGTTTGGCTCCTTCTATTTCTCCATACGAAAGCACAAGAACAAAATAAATATCCATCCGTACCGTCAGTCACCTGAAACAGCAGAGGTGCACAGCTTGGCACCTGGAGGGATAGAAAGCCATCAGGTTGTTCAGGTCTTTCACAATCGCTGGTGCCTAAAAAGTCTAATTGGTCTAATTAAGCCTTTAGAGAGTTGAAAAGGGAATGGCTGCCATGAAGTGAACGCTGAAAGACATGGCACTGTTGCAGATCCAGGCAGCCCCTAGTATTCAGCTTTAAGCTTTTCGTTTAATACCACAAGAACATGTGAGTGAATGAGTTAGTGAATGAGTGAATGAGTGAGTGAAGGAGTGAATGAGTGAACGAGCGAGTAAGTGCGTCACGATTGCTCTGCCGAAGAAAAAAATGAATCCAAAAAACGATCCCTCATCAATCCTGAAAACGAATGCACTGTAAGTTCTGGCCTTGCAGAGTGCTGATGCTATATATTCTCCTCGTACGGCCTTCAGGTAGGGGGAAATAAATAAATAAACAAATAAATAATCTGAAACATAAATTGTCTTTGCACAGGACCCCCTCAGACTCATTGCATCTGCGAGGCGAAGACAGAGGAGAGATCAGAGGCGCGTGCACACCGTGATACGTGGGAGTTGGATATAATGAATTCTGATTCTGCTCACAGAGCTACAGAAAGCATGCCACTGCCAGACGCTGGCGCGATCAGCCTTCACTGAAGCTCGGTATACAATAGATGTCTTGACTGCAGCACTCAGGGCTGTACCCAGCAGTCCTGCAATTCTTGCTTATTTCGCTTCACTTTCGACAGCTCGGTAATTACGCCACACAGAAGCCCTGAACTTTATTTAAAAGAAAAAGGGAAAAACACACACGTACGTACACACACACACCTACACACAGATTCTTTTGTCGCTTTAGACTTTGAATTTGCACTGTCGAAAAATGGAATGCACGCTTCTGTGAAAGAAAGTTGTATCTAAAGTAAATGTTCTGGAAAAGTGAAGATGTAAAAACAAAGGAATCTGGATACTCAGGATATCCAGGCAGGTTGGTATGCAGAATGATTCATGTATGCGATCTCCAGTGTATCCTTGTATGTATGTGTGTGAGAACTTCACACCCACACACAGGTAAGTAGTTATTTCTTTACAGATCACCCTCTGTAACATAGGAGTTTGGGGCGTTGAAACGTAAACACCACGATTCCTAAAATCACAATTTTTGGTGTCTTTCTGTGTTGTTATAGTGTACAAGTAAGATACACACCATTCTTCCAGATCGAGTCAATCAGCAACTTTGAAACATTGAAAACCTACCAAATAATGGCAGATATCAAATTTCAGCATGCAGGATACACTGTCATAACTAACTCTGTGACGTTAAAAAACAACGGAAATCACCAGATCTGTATTCCCGAGCAAAATGCCCTGGCAATTTTTATCAAGTCAAGCAGCAATCACACTTTGATCGCAGTGCATTTCAACATTTAAATCACTTGATTGTGCCGCTCGGTTATGCTGGTTTGAATAAACAAGCATTTTTAGAAGAATAAATTAACTTTAAACTAAAGCAGAAAAGAGAAATAAACAGAAAAATAAACGAAAGAAAGGAATGAGGAAGTGAAGAGTTTTCCACTGTGTCTTTGGCTCAGCCTGCCGTAAGCCAGTGAAATAAAAACCTGCTTACCGCCAGCTGCACCATAATAAACATGATTTATGGAAAAATGGAACATGACAGGCATCCCCTGACCTGTGCTGTAAACATATACGGCAGACAGAAAGACTTCCCTGACAATAAACAATGACAGGGGAGGTGAAATACAACCAACCAGAGCTTTTAACTGCAGCTCATCCTCCTGTTGCAAAAGTAAAACTATCCTTGCGCCGGACATCACTTGCAGGAGAGGGGAACGAATGTAGCCACGGAGTAGCAGGTGGATGGCAGGGAACAGGGCAGAAGTTAATTGGGAGGGAATGGGAGTGTTTTAAACACCATTCCGCCAAGCGTGGACAATGTCTCCGTGAAGGTGCGTGATTCTGTTTGGATTCTAACCGCCTCCGCCATCCCTGACACGTTTTCGGCGCACTTGGAAAACTGAGCTTGAAGGGATTTAGAAATCAGCAACTATCCGACGACCTTTTTGATGGGTGATTGTTATGCCGATACACGGATGATTGAGCGCTTGCGCTGTGTGGCGTCCGCCGAAATGCAAGATGACGATTCTGAGTTGTTTTGAGGCTGCTGGCAGTCTGCCATGGACACTTCGGTCCCACCGATTCTAGATAGAGCGTTGCTGAACTATAGCGTGATCAGCAAATGCCATGCCATGTCACTGTGAGAGGAACAATACAAGAACAATGGCTAACCACCCTCCTCTCTGTCCCTACGGGATACGGCCACCGGTCCGCGGATATGGGGCAGCGGCGACAGCGATTCAGAGCTGAAAACTAATTGGGAAAGGCAGGGAGGACTCAATAATGTCAAACATGAGCACTGCTGGGAAAATCAATATGCTCTCCTGATCTGCAATTGATGAAAAGCTTCTCTCCCTTCGCTCTGGGATAATCTCACCCACTGATTTATCTCCAGCCAGAATGTTTTACAGAAGATGCAATATTGATTCCAAACTCCCCCCCCTCCATCCATCCCTTCTCTGTCTCTCTCTCTCTTTGTGGTAAATATACATAACTGACCATGATAACGATGGAAACCTGTGTCCCGGTGCTGGGGGACTGTGGTGCCGACTTGAGGCAGATGCTCGTGAGATAGACTCCGCTACAACTTCATGACATTCGCTCACATGTTGGCCTGTCCACCCCCCCTCCCCAGTCTATCCACAGATGAGTCACCCATGGCAAAGGTAAGAGCCACTTCTGAAGTCACACAGAAGGCTTGAATCAATTTCCTACCGGTGGCGGCACTTTTCATTCCCAAAAGGAGAGCTGTGCCCAATTACACTGATAATTTCACAGTGCAATTAACACAACTCAGTCACTTTATAACAGCTTTTTTCCCTCCTCCCGCTGCCCGTTCTTATTGTGCTCTCTCAGTGGCTCTCGGGTTCTGCTTTTCCACCGAGCAATATATGCCATCAATAATTGAGAGCAATAAATTTCCAGCAATGTTTCCAATCTGCACATGTATGTTCCTGTTTCCCGGAGCCATTTCGAGGCAAGTTACGTGTTTTCAAGTTTTCTTTTTAAGCGGTGAAAGAAGTTGGGTCACAGATTTATACACTGTGTCTCGAGTGACTCAAATTAGAGATGCAGAGTTTAAATAAAGGTTAGTGTATGTAAATAATGGATAGCTTCTGTGAAAGCCTCTGCAGCCGTGGAAGCAATCTTTCTCACGATGTGACACCAGACAATTTACTGTATTAGAAATTACTGCTCCTGGTGCCACCCTTCCAGTGTTAATTGCGGTACAGACTGATCGCCATGACAGCCACACAATAATGTACAGCTTGCTGACCATGTACTGTTGACTCAATCCTGAACAATTATTCAGCTTCACGACGTCGCCCATTATGCAGATTGAGGGAAGAACAGGGAGAGCACGCTAAATCGCAAGGCAATCGTAATGCTAACGAGGTCAATGAAAATAATCATCGGCAGCAAACACATTCCTTGTGTTTGATTGTATGAAACGTTTCCAATAAAAGGTTTTTCGATTTTCATTCTTCATTTTGATTTTGTATTGATAAAAATAAAATAAAAAGTAATAAAGTAAATCAAGCCACTTTTACAATAAGTTAATAGGTTATGTGAAGGGTGTCTCTTATTGCATAAAAGACGTTATCTCACGTAGTTTTGGAACCCATCACTTAGTGCCATGCAACAAATGAAAAAACTACATTTTTTGCTTTCTTTACAGCACAGCTTACACAACTCCACATGTGACACATGGGACAATATTTAAAGAGGATCTCTTAAAACAATCGGCCTTCGTTTTGCTTGGGCGTACAGATCTGAAGCAGAAGCACATGCACGGTGTCTTGCCCACACGATGGCTCCTCCGCGGCGCTGACGACAGTCGCCCAGGGCGGACTGAGTGCTAATACTCCTCGGCTCCCCGAAGGATCCAGACGTTTACTCTGCTTTATCGAGGCTTTCGTGACTGCACGTCTGGTGGTCCTCATCCGCGGTTTTAAGCCCCATGGTTTTTGTGCAAATGAAGAAAAAGAAAAAAAGAAAAAAAGAAAAAAACAAAACATAACGAAAACCAAACAGGGCAGATCTGATTCAATATCAGCAGCTGGGTAGCCTTGAGTGTTTGCTTTTACCAGCCATGTGGGACAGTGCTAATGCAAGCTTATAAATATCGCTTCATACGCAGTGTGCAGATGTATTATACATAGGGGGATGCTTGGCTACCACAGTCAACAAAGTGTGACTGTATGGCATCAAGGCCCTCAGTTTTGTATCTTGCCTGGAGGAAGGATGAACAACATGTGACTAATGGAAGTGGCCCATGCCAGCATTATTTATTAATGAACCCCATCTTTTATTAGGCTTCTTCCTGCTGTATTCCCGCAGACTGCACTTTCACTTGCTGTGCACCCCTTTCCAACCTCTCTGTGTTATACTCAGGAGTAAGGATTCAAAGTTAACTCGCTGAGCCATTTGCAGTGAACAGGGAGCTTCAAAAACGTACACTGAGCTCTGATTTTTGGGATTGATAACTTTCTGTCCCCCCTCAAATGGAGAGTTGGCTTGGTTTTCAAGGCAATTCAAGTCACTCGAAAGCCATTTCTGGCATTCCTAAGAGCCAGGGAGAATATGATCATCTGGGCCTGTTGAGGGGGTTAAACTGGGAGGAAAATCCGAAACTACCGAATGCGTGAAAGTTACAATAGTAGTGGGCTCCAAAATAGTTGCTAAATTGGTATGACTGGCTATGTGGAGTAAAGAGTGGGCCTGTGAGGGGGACAGTATCTGCATGTACCAGTCAATTGAGTAAAACCCAGAATAGGCAAACGGAATTGGGTTAGAAAAGAGGAGAAGAGGAAAAAGGGTAATTACTCTCTCTCTCTCTGCTTTTAAATGTATAAAAAAGCAACTGAAATCGATCGGGCCCAAACCACTCCTTTTGTTGCGTGTCCCTGAAATGCTACCTCGGCTCTTCAGGCGCTGACAGCTCGGAGAACCTTTTCCTGGAGAAAAGTCTCGGAAAAGATGACACCAGCGAGACAAGGGACTTGGTAACCAAGGCAACGAACAAAGACCTTCGTATCAGGACAGCATCTCGAGATTAGACAGGAGACCGATCCTGAGACAGCCGAGGAACAGCACGAAGAGACTCCTGAGCTGGCAGCCAGGTAGGACACACACACACACGTACGCACACACACTCAAGGGTGCATGTACCAAAAAAAACCATACATTTCACATGACCAGAAAATGATTTGCATGAACAAACAGTTTCCGGGATCTGATGACTTAGGTGTCTGCTCCTCTTCGTGAACAACAGCTGTTTCTATCGCAAGCCTTCATGGCACAGCCCCCATATTCCACATATAAGATTCCCGCCCTGCGGTGAGAGACAGGCGGCTAATTTAACAGCAGCGAGCCGAAGAGGTAAAGAAGTGTCACCTCTGTATATTTAATGGGGAATACAGATGGTTAAGGAAGCCCTTCCCCCTTGAAATGAGCAGATTGAGCAGCACCACGCTTTGCCAAGCTTTTACACAGTGTGGGCACCCCACAGTGAACTGGCACGGCCCCTTCACAGCCAGGACCAGTGAGTCCAGTGGAAGTGATGTGCATGTGTTTTCAATCTGTGTAAAAACATAATAGCGCTAACTGAGGTAGTCATTGGGCAACATTGGTTGTTTGTGGCCAATTCTGCCTGGATAACGTAAACTGCACTTGAAGTTGTGTGTTCATGTTACTGCGTGTGCGATTACACAGCTGATGGAATGCTCCGTTTGGACGCACCACAACACTCCGCACTTGCATCCCTCTTTACTAAAAGGTATAAGGAGAAATCTGAGACATTCAAATGCAGTGGGGGATGGGGGGTCTGTGCTGTGGAGGACTGTGGTGGAACAGGAGTGCGATGAGTCTGACTTGCTGAAATCGCGAAAAACATCCCAGAACAGGGGCACTGCCTCCATTTAAGACCAGAGACGTTTTTTTACCCTTTGAAGTATTGAAGGCACAACCTTGTTTTTCTGTTTTCGTGCAAAGTAAGTGAAGTGGGGCTAGGTGGGGAGATAAAAGGCAGAATCAGGGAGAGAGACAGAGAAACACAGAGAGAGAGAGAGAGAGAGCAAGATGAAATTCATAATTCATACAAATCTAAAAATGTCGAACCTGTACTTTGGCCCTACTCACATTTTGAGAGCGGAGTCGAGCCTGGCCTTGTTTCAGAGTGTTAAAGACCTTCCCTGGGACTTGCAGGGCTCTCGCTGTTATTAGTCACTGAAAGACAGGACCTGAATCTTCTCAGTCTGACAGGATGGGCGCCAGGGTAGCAGGCTTAGGGGTTTGAGAGAATACAGGGGGCAATCTGTGTGCTGTCAGGGTTGACAACTGTGAAAGCACCCTGCCATACCCAGCCATAAGCTGACAGCCAGCCGAACCAGAAGGGGAGGATGGAGGGTAGAGTGTGAGAGTAGAGTGTGTGTGGAGAGGTGTGGTCAACCCTGGATGTTCAGAAGTGAAAACGTTTCTGCTTTCATACGAAGACTCTGAACAAACAGGCAAAGCCCCCATCTGAGTCCATCCGTTGCCAAGGAATTTCTGAACGCAATACTGTCTCGCACTACCTCTTCCAGGGCTGTTTCCACAGATATGTTCTGCGCGACTAAATAAAGAACTGAATTCATTAATAAAACACATTGCCTGACAGGTGATCAGGTAAGTCTTAGTTTACCAGCCTAGCAACAGACTGCCATACTGTCTGTTGTGTGTCTTCCGCCAACAGATGTTCGAATTAGAGCAAGCTGAACTCTCAAAGCTGTTACACAACGCATCGTATTTATGCGCCGAGAAACATCAGCAAGACTCCAGTGCTGTTAGTGGGAGGGGGGAGTGCAAACCTCAGGAAACCGACAAGAGAAACACATGTAAAGTGTGGATCCACATGCAAATTTAAAAAGGAGAGGGGGTGTGGGGGGGCAAATACACACACTGTGATTTGAAGCTTTCTCATTTGGTTCCATGTTTTCTTAAGCAAGGAAAGCAACGACGACGACAACTAAAAAAATGTTGATATGCGTGGTATTCGGACTTAAAAAAATGAAATGCATTTTAGACAGTAGCCGATACCTTTGAAAAAAAAAATGCCTGGGGCTGAGGCCAAGACAGGCAGCGCACAGGGAGTTACAGACAAGGACACGATGCTGCTGACAACCTCAATGCTTACCGCAGAGATTTTTTTGCATGCGTTCCTAAAAGTTTGCTGCTGTCCTCGGCTTTGTTTACAGCATTATTCCATCTCAGTCGAAGTCACACGGGGTACTCGAATCTCTCCGCCATGCACGGTACTATTAATATGAAGTGAAGATTAATATCAAAAAAAGAGTAATGGCACTGAACGGGATGCGTGGTGAGTACGTCACCGCAGCGGCACAGAACAGACGCAATGCTAAGTGCTGCATTTTTGGTTCTTTAAGTCTCTCAAGGAATGATTGCAGATAAAAGAGTCCTAGTTTAAAAGCGTCCCGGAGACATTATTATGATGTTCTTTTTTGTTGTTGTTTGATTTTGCTTTTGTTTTGATCCCCGGCAAAGTGTATCAATAGGCCGCATTGATTCAGAAAGAGCTGGCCTATTTTCTGGGAATCTGAGTGGGGGGAAGTAAGCGTATTGTTTAGTCGGTGGTTCAACCCAAGTGGGGTGTTTACAGCACGGAGACAATGCAGACGGCCGGCTCTCGTTTGCGGTCCTCTCCAAAGATGGCCACTCAGAGAGCTCTCGCCGCCGCCAAGCGAGAACTGCCACAATCGAGCCAAAAAGCCCTTGTTCTTTGCAGGGAAAAGGGTAACCGAGGGGAACTCATTAGTTTATGGCTCCTTTCGATGGCAAAGAATGGAAGTGCGATCCCTCGTAAAATCCAATTGTGAGCATCTGAGCATCATTGTTCTTCATGAGAAGAGGTTGTTGGAAACTAACTCAGCTACGGCAAATTGGACGAGGATCAACATTGATTGGCCAATTGCTCCCCACCAAACCCACACACCTTCTTGGCTTAACACCTATTTTCAGTTCAAACTTCCCGAGTACAGTAAAGGGAAACTGCAAGATTAATATGCTCTTTCAAAGGGTTTTTTGAGTTATAGTTATTTTGCAGCGCCATGATTATTGTGCTAAACTGCTTAACCCCCATGTGACTACAGCCTATTTCAGGTCTTACCATTAGCTCCACTTCGGCAGTGTGACTCACCAGTCTGACAAATGGCACAAAAAGAAATACAAATAAATAATGAAATAAACACCACCGCACCTACAGCGACAATGAGAGAACAGATTGGGCTACCTATGTGTGCTTTTGTTGTGTCGTTCCAACTTTGCGGTCTGTTGTGAAGTGAATCCTCAATTAAGTATGTAAATTCACCAAGGACATCTGATTACTCATACCACTGAAACCTTGTAATAAGAGGCTTGAAATCAAGTTGTGGTAGAAGAGGAAAAACTAGTAAGGAGAAGCAAATTGATTCATGCAATAGAGGTCTTGAGGAAGTGCAGTCCAATTTGGTATGCAGGCCAATTTAGGGGCAGCTGAAAAACTCTGGCAGAGATGTCAAGGGGTGCTCCGAGTTTGTGCACGGGTGAGTGAAAAGGGGCTAAGTTTGGACGTGCAAATCGACAGCTTCTCTCCTCGGCTCCAGCGCGCCCTGCTCTGGGGCTGCTCCTGGCACGCCGAGGAAAAATCCTATTACAGTTTAACAACCTAGACTTCCCCCAAGAGAAGAGAGGAGAGAGGAAAGCAGATGTGTCTGCAGGAAGGAGAAATAAATGCACTGTTCTTCCCAAACAGGACATTATTAGTTATTGTAACCAGAACAAACACCATTGAGCCTGCTGTTGCATAGTCCCAGTTCAGTGCTGTGAGAGTTCCTACACATGCTTTACTACCAAAAGCAATGAAACAAGGACTTCCTCAGTGAGAAATCGATTGCTGTGAGAAGGGTTGGGTTTTTGTGAAGGGGACAAGGCCCACACAGTGTGATATAGTGGAGGAAAGTGTGCTACTGTGTGTTACAGTTGAATGCCAAGGGATTCTATACTTCAATGGACATGATATCACAAAAAAGGGAGTGTGGGCACTGTGACTTCTGGGAGAAAAGAGTTGAAAGCAGATCACAGCATTGCTCTAGGTCTGCTAGCTCACTCCCTAAGAACAACTCTGGGATGGCCTATAATGGTGAAACAGGAAGTGACAGCAAGTGACTTTATCTTTAAACAAAAATCCATTCCTATTATTATTATTATTTTTTATAATTTCAAAGCTTCTTTCGACATCGATGAGGCCGAGGGCAGCTGCTGGTGATGACACCACCAACGAGTTCATCAGTGCCCACTTTCGCCTGCAGTGACATAAACCCAGTCAACGGGGCTGTGAAGGAGTCTTTCTGTGTCTGTCTGTCAGGGACACGACTCTCCAGAGTGTGTCGACGGAGTCGGGCACTGCCTGCCACATCACCACCCCTGCCAGCACACACTGCCGAGAGAGACTGACATCGAGACAGGGACAGATGACCTTGAAACGCAAATAGATACCGAGTGTAAAAGCAGGCTTGACAAGGTAATTGTTTCACGCTATCTGCTGCTTGCTTCCAGTTGTCTCTTTGGCATTTTTGTTTGGCAGGTGTGTGTGTGTGTGTGTGTGTGTGTGTGTGTGTGTGTGTGTGTGGTGATGTCATTCTGAAGTGTGAAAAGTGCACAAATACATTATTTCATTTGCCTAATAATAACTAAACAGAAAGGGATTCCCTGCATACTGTGATTTATGTATTTATTAATTCATTTATTCATGTATTTATTTCTATCTATGAAACCCATGGGCTGCCTCCTTGTGGTCACTACAGGCCCCACAGCATCTGGATAAGAGTAATAACCCTAGGAATGGCTAAAATCAGATATTATTTTTTATTTATAGATTTTTTTTTGTCAGTCTGGTCTAACCAAGTTTCACTCCCGCAGTTGAAGGAAGTCCTCACTGCTGCTTCTCTGTGGACCTGAGATGGTTCTGCTCTCCAGTGGTGGACAAGGCATGTTCCCTTTGGCCCTGAAAGCATGACCCCCAAGAGCCTTCTGGGTCAAAGGCACTATATTGAACAGCAAAAGCGCTGTTATTGTTGCATTATATTGTTATTGGTGATAGTGAGACACAAGCCAAGATGAGGAAAAGTTGTGCGACTTGATACCACTCAGAAACAATGCACAGGAGCCACTGTTCGGCCATAGCTGGGGATGTGTTTACCCCAGCGAGGTGACTGTTAATGGACAATGGCATCCAATTGCTTATGCTGGGAACAGCATTTTATCACAGTCCAACATATTGCCAAAGCGGGGGCCCAAGGTCTGTGGGAGAGAGGTGAGCGGAGAGGACAGCAGCACACCGCGAACAGTGCCTAATTAGAACGGCCAGATTAATTAGTCTTTCTGTCTGCCTTTCTCTCACACTCCCTTGGAGCACAGTGGTATTCTCCCAAGAAACAAAACAATAAAAAGACACACACACACACACACACACACGCACACACACACAGAAACACACTGTCCTTTGTTTACTAGATTTTCAAGACCTTGCATTTGGATTGTTATTTTATATTCTGTGATTGTTTGCTTCTTGGTTCATTTATTTGCTGTTTTGTGTGTTGTTGATTAGCTATCTCTTTACAGATAGATATTTTAGGTAGGCTCAATGAGTTAGGCTTTTAGCCCCGTATTTCAGACACCATATACAGTTAGGTTCAAAATATTTGTAGAGTGACACAATTGTCTTCATTTTGGCTCTGTACACCACTACAATGGATTTAAATGTAAAGGATGTGCTTTAAGTGTAGACTTTCATCTTTAATTTCAGGGTAGTTACATCCAAATTGGGTGAACGGTGTAGGAATTACACCAATTTTTATATGTGGTCTCCCCAGTTTTAGGGGCTCAAAAGTATTTAGACAAACTAACATAATCATGAATTAAATTGTGAGTTCATATACTCTGTGGCAAATCCTTTGCTGTCAACGACTGCCTGAATTCTGGAACCCATAGACATCATCAGATGCTGGGTTTCTTCCCTGGTGATGCTCTGCCAGGCCTGCACTGTGGCTGTCTTTAGATCCTGCTTGTTCTTGGGGCGTTTTGCCTTCAGTTGTGCCTTCAAAACAAACCAATCAGAGATGGAACCAACTGTGGTGGATGACAGAAGAATTATTTCCCTGGTGAAGGAAACCCCTTCACAACAGATTGCCAGATCAAGAACACCCTCCAGGAGGTAGTCTTCAACAGAAGACTTCACCAGAGTAAATACAGAGGTTTTACCACAAGATGTAAACCATTGGTAAGCCCCCAAAACAGGAAGACCAGATTAGAGTTTGCCAAAAAACATCTAAAGAACCCTGTACAGTTCTGGAACAACATCCTATGGACAGATGAGACAATGATCAACTTGTACCAGAATGATGGGAAGAGAAGAGTATGGAGAAGGGAAGGAACTGCTCATGATCCGAAGAAGACCACCTCATCTGTGAAGCATGTTATGGCATGGGCATGTATGGCTGCCCAGGGAACTGGTTCCCTTGTATTTATTGATGATGTGACTGCTGACAAAAGCAGCAGGATGAATTCTGAAGTGTTTAGGGCTATATTATTATCTGCTCACATTCAGCCAAATGCTTCAAAACTCATTGGCCGGTGCTTCACAGTGCAGATGGACAATGACCCGAAGCATACTGTAAAAGCAACCCAATACTTTTTTAAGGTGAAGATGTGTAAGGTTCTGCAATGGCCAAGTCAATCACCTGACCTGAATACAACTGAGCAGCATTTCACTTGCTCAAGGCAAAACTGAAGGCAAAACGCCCCAAGAACAAGCAGGAACTAAAGACAGCTGCAGTGCAGGCCTGGCAGAGCATCACCAGGGACGAAACCCAGCATCTGGTGATGTCTATGGGTTCCAGACTTCAGGCAGTCATTGACTGCAAAGGATTTGCAACCAAGTATTGAAACTCACAATTTAATTCATGATTATGTTACCTTTGAGCCCCTATAATTGGGGGAGACCACATATATAAATGGGTGTAATTCCTACACCATTCACCCAATTTGGATGTAACTACCCTCAAATTAAAGATGAAAGTCTACACTTACAGGACACCTACAATCCATTGTGGTGGCGTACAGAGCCAAAATGATGACAAATGTGTCACTGTCCAAATATTTATGGACCTAATTGTATATAATGGTACAAACAGGTACAGGTTTAAAAACATCCTGTCTTAACCTACTTCCTGTAAATTAATTGTATGTAAGTAAACTTACAAAGTTGAAAAAAATACTTATACAATTATTTTATTCTATTGATTAACAGTCCTACTCGCTCCTCTGACACTCGCCAGCGCACAGAGGGTGTGTGTGTCTATGTACACAGGCACCTCAGCAGGTCGGGACTAGTTTAGATCGAAAACAGGATTTGAAAACATGTTGTTAATTTCGAGCGATGCTGTAAACCCCAGTGCTGGCATGGGACTGTGGTTTATTGATCTCTGCATCTGCCAGAATTTCTGTTCTTCTTTTCCTCCAGAGTGCCAGGCTGCTCCAGCGTTTAGATGTATTTATTTTTTTAAGGTATGTCATTGAAATGCCAACTCACTCCTGCCTGGGCAAAAACATATATAATCTTAAATCTGGTGCAGGCTACCATAAAATGAAGGCGATTAGCAATTTGTGAAGTCATCATACCGCAGGGTAAAACAGGACGTCTGCCCCTAGGGTTTGATTAGGTGAGTGAACCGACTGAGTATTATAATTGATATTGACTATTATAATGTGAATAATACACTTGTACTAAGACAGACTATCCAATAGACAGACAGACAGATGAGTAGATAGGTATAGTAGTAAAATGGGAACTTTTTAATTTTATTCCTGTTGCAAACCAGAGTATATTTTTCCATACAGTAACTGAGCACATTTATAGGAAATCAAATCCTGCTGAAAAACCTTCAGGTTTTGTGTAGCAGGAATTCACGCCAAGGGCATCACCACACACACACACATACACATACACACACACACAAACACACAATAATCAATGAAAAGACGAAAGCAACTGAAGTGTTATGCCTCAGTATCGGAGGGCCTTATCAATAATGAAAAAGCACGATTGAATCTCATTTAGAGATAGATCATTTCTCATTTCTGGTCCCCCCAGCCCTCCACTCTGTTTTCCTACCTATTAGGGAAATGCAAAGGAAGACGTGTTACCTATAGTATAATTGGCCTTTATCCCTCCGCCCCCAAAGACAACCGCTCCAATTAGCATCCCATTAAAGTGCAGGAGTTCAGCGTGCATTAATAACAGGTTAAATGTAAGATGGCGCTCCTCTATGCACTTCAACAGGAGGCCCTAAATCAAAATCAGTGCTTGCCAGTGCCGGGCCGCCACCACTAGATGCTCGTCTCAACAGCTTGTTGTGTGAGAGTGTATGTGTTTTTGTGTGTGTGTTTAGAAGAGGAGGGCTTTTTCTTCTTGTTGTTTTTCCTTTCCTTCAAGTCGTGGAAAACACTCCAAACTTTTCGCAGCAAAGCAAACAGCGGAGCCCCTCGAAGCCTTGTGAAGATCCTCGGGAGCCGGGAGCTGACGACTGGGCATGAATATTTATCAGCCGCTACAGCGCAACACCTACGGGGGAAGGAGGACGCGGCTCTCCTTCTTGATTGACAGGGGGGCTCGCAGCCATAACTCACTCTGAAGAGTTGCTGGCGTGCCCTTGCTCTTGCTCCCCACAAAGCTTTATGATAATCCTCATAAATTATGATGCACCTCGACGAAATTAACATCATTACCGCAAACCAAGCCGAACTGCGCCCATTGCATTTGAACATCCGAAACATCCCTCTCGCTGAACACAAATGTCAATCTATCTATCTGTCTGTCTGTGGGTCTATCTACCTCTTTCTATCTATCAATCTGTATTTGATAGGAACGTGAGGTACATGAAATGGTGACCAGCATGAAATAATGAAATCCATTCATGAGGCGTTCAGTATAAAGAACACATCATTCAACAGTACTAATGCATGCTTTTCATGATTTTCCAACAAAGTCATGTCCTCTAGAACAGTGGTTCTCAAATCTGGTCCTGCAGGACCCCCTACCTGTGGTTTTTGTTCCAACCGAGCTCTCAATTACTTAATTGAGCTTTAATTGATGTCATAATTTGCTTACATTTGACTTTCTTAATTGTGTGATGATAAAATGTTGGTTCCTTAATAAGATAAGTTATTTGTACAATTTTGTACTTAACTTAAACCCCCTACTGTTTAAAATAATGAAAAGGCTCTGATTTATGAAATTATTAGTTAAATTAAGGGTTCAATTAAATAATTGAGAGCTCAGATGGAACAGAAACCAGCAGGGGAGGGGGTCCCCCAGGACCAAAATTGAGAACCACTGCTCTGGAAGCTCAACAGAGCAGGAAAACATTGAAGAGTTTTCCTCCTGGAGTGAAACAACCAATGTGATCTTGAGCAGTCTTAACAGCAATTTCTTACCGTACCACAATGGCAAACAATTCAAGGGAGTGAAAGAAAAGAGTGAGCAACAATGATTGGAGTTACGGTGAAGAGCCTGGAACTTGAACTTGGATTGGCTTTGAATTATGGGTTCAGACAGGTTGCTGTGTTGTATTGTGTTCGTGTTTATCGTCAGGTTTATATTTAGAGAGGGACCTGTTTTATGTGTTAAGTGGGCTTGGACAAGAGTTAGGTTTGGATCTGGTTTCTGTATGTCTGTGTTTTTTAGCACCAAGCACTGTGAATAATACATACTCACTTCATTCACCATATCCCCACCACTTATTGAGCCCCGACAATGCGGGCAAACCCCCGACAGTGTCACAATAATATATATAAATATATGTATATATTAATTCTCAACAAGGAAATAGATGGGATCTTCAGCACTGACCCTGCCACAGTTTCTTCTTTTTTTTGTCCCAGCTCCCAGCTTTTTGTGCTCCTCAAACCTAATTGGTAAATTATCTTGTTTCCCAGGTCTGTTAATTGATTAATTAATGCCCCTGCAGAACTGTGGATCTCCAGGAAAGAGGTCTGCAAGCCATTCCTATTTGCAGGGACTCTGATAATCAACCCAAGGAGGTAACTTCCAGTTCATCAGGATATGTTGAGCAGAAATGAAGGTCACACGTATTTAGGACTGAAAACACGATGGTCTGGAAGAAACGACCCTGACACATCTTCAGAAGCTGGTTACGCGATAGCCTCTAGGAAAGAACCGGTTGAAACTGGATTAAGTGACTAGCTGCCAAACAAGAAAATAAGATGGGCTGAACTACACCTTCCTCACACTCTTCTAGACAGAACGGAGAACAGAAGTCACACAATCCCGGGAGTGACAATCCGCACACACTCAGGGATCACACTCAACGCTCACGTGCTGAGTGGTGACGTTCCTTCTCGTGCGTCAGTCAGCACACACGAGGGATAGTACAGGAGTGCGTTGGCCACCTCAGCCCCGGGAAACAAGTGTGTTTTTCAGCCGCTTATCTTGTCTATGCACAGAGAGGCGCGGGAGCTGATGAGCAGATGACAGCAGAGCTTGGTTGCAATTGACTGAACGAGGTGCTTTCCTGAAATTGTGCCGTCCGGTGAGAGCAGCAGCTGAAGTAGTCAGTGGGCAGAGCGAAGAGTTCTGGGTGGTAGATTTTTAGTTTTTTTTTTTATCTATCAAGGGAACAGAAGGTTGGGGGAGTGAATTCTCTGTTGACTCAAAGGGTGAAAACTTCTCATTTGTTCATCCCACGCTCGCACAGGCCAGCGTGCTCAGCCCAGGTGTTCGCGGCCCGGGGGGCAGGGGTTTCTAGTACTATTTATTATTTTTTTCTTCCTGAAGCCATTGGGTCAACGAGGCACACGCAATGCTTTGGAAGGATCAGACCTGATTGAGTCATGCTGTGACACAGGGATGAATTAATCCTGGTATACAGGAGCTGCCAGCCACTAAGTAAGACGAGATGGTCGCCAACATAGACACTGGTTGTCCCAGACTGAAGCTATTCCACAGCGGAGCCCTATGCATGGTCCCATGTCTCACAACAGGACAGAGCCCTAGTCTGGTCTTGACAGGTGAACTCTTAAATTCATTACCTGCTGGAGCAATGACAACATGCTAATAGTGACTATTCAGCCAATCAGTAATTAGGAACTCAGATGGGGGGGTGGAGAGCGAATTAATCACAGGTTTAAGTTCTGATTCATTACACATAAACATTAGATTCACCTCCAATCCATCACACGTGAATCCACACGTGAACTGGTCCCATTCTCAATGACGGATTTTCACTGAATTAATCTCCTTTGGGTTTAGGCTGTAAACAATTTATAAACAGGTTTTGTGTGTGTGTGTGTGTGTGTGTGTGTGTGGAAACGATTATTCTTTAGTATCATTAAAGCTTCTGCAGTTAATAACCTTAGAACGTTACAGATGAGACGCCAGGCAAAGAGTGTGTGTTTTTTAATGCGTGTGCGAGTGTGTGTGTTTGTTAATGCGTGTGCGAGTGTGTGTGTTTGTGAGAGTGTGAAACTATGTGAATTTTTCCAGGTCCCATTGACACTGCTTTTTAATCCAGCAGGCAGACCGATCCTTCAGAAGGGTGTCCGGGCCTGTGACCAGCGCCATCGGCTTCGCTCTCCACCTCGTGTCACAGTGAATTGCTTTTACAGTTGAGAGTCACAGCCAAAAAAAAAAGAAATGACTCTCTAGTGCTTTACAAGTCAAATCAGACAGCCAGTACAACATATTTCTTTTTAGTCTCGCTTGTGTGCCGAGAAGAAGAGTCGGAGATGAACGCACGGCAGCGCTCAGACTTCTGAGCCTCTGCATCTCAGCGGCCACGGCGCGACGCTCATTAGCTAAGAAAGGGGAAAAAACTGTTTGCATGTCAGAGACGAAGGCTACAGGAGGATGTCCACATCAGATCATATAACACACATCACAAAGGAGCCCCCTGCATCAATGAGAGATCATCATTAAATGCATGTATTCATTTGAATTATTCAAATTCCTTCAAAGTCTGCAGGGTTGGAGAGTCAAGCCAGAGCCAAAACTAATGTCATTAAAAAGCTGTCGATTTCTTCCTCACCCGTTTACAGCAGAATATCTCCCATGAGCCTCTGCAGGCCCACTCTAACTGTCACTGGATGTTTACACACGGAAGTTAAACCCCAGAAGAACACATATATATATGGACAAGCATGCGTGACATGTTGGGACAGAGCTGGTACTCTCTATCAATTGAAAGCTCTCAATTAAATCTATCTTGTGGCAAAAGGACAAATCTGAAGTAATAAACTGCATTGAATAAAGAGGGAAAACAATACAGCCACAAACTGCAAATGCACAGTTAATCATAGCTCTGTGGCTGCTCTCCTATAAAATGTCACTTCTCTCAATCCCCCATATTATATATTTATAGGTATTTCAAATGCACCTTCCCAGAAAGCCAAACTGCTATTTGTTTAAGGAAATGGTCACCTCAGGGCGTAGGAAATTAACATAGAAACAAAAAAAAGGAGATTTTTGCCTTGGCTTCGCTTTTGTCTCCTCTACACCCGCCGGTGTGGGACAAGACGACATTGCCAGCTATCGAAATTAAAAAAAAAATACAATAACTGTCATGTGCTACTGTAATCCAAAATGAAACCATTGAACAGTTCATATAAGACAAAACAGCCTAACCTTGTGTGAAGAAAATAAAAAAGTAATTCATCGAAGTGAGAGCATGAGAAATGTTAATCAGGCAGGCAGCCAAATTCTCGAGCAGTCACACTGCACTGAAACAGAGCGAGAGCGCTAGGTAATGACAGCCAGGTAATTAACTCCCGAAATTAGCTAGCAAAAGGAAAAAAATGACTAATGTCTTTGAAACAGCACCCCTGAGACCAGCCCAACCATACGGAGAATTCACGGGAGCAATGCGCCTCGGTGACACATTGCCTTCCCAGCCTCCACAGTGATCCCGCTGGGAGCTGGAGCCATTTGCCAGGGCTAGGCTGGAGAAGGAAATTGGAAAACAGTGCGGGATGAGAACGGATTGCTGTCCACCTGTGCGTTTCACCTTTTCTGTCAGACGCAGACCCTTTGTTTCTTTGGATATTTGTTCATTGATTAACGGATTGGTTGATTGATGTATGCATTTATTTATTTTGACTCCATGTGGTGTCTCTGGGTAAATAGGCTGGTCTTCACAGTATCGTGCTCTGTCTTGGCGATGGACAATGACTGACAGAATATCAGCTTCACTAAGAACTCAGCAACAGAAAAAGCATCCGCCAAAATGTATGAATCTCCGCAGCACGGCGTGACGGTGAGCCACAAGAGCAGAACAGGATACAGACTCAAAAAAGTACCAAAAAATATGTATATTCAAAGAAGTCCATGAAATAGCAACCATGAGTAATAATAAGTGGCTGCTCATGACTGACTCAGGTAGGATGATGTAAAGAAGCATGGAAAGCGCCATGACTTCAAGTCTTTTTCATACGCAATCCATGTACACTAAATATGGAAAGCGCGAGTTACTTCACACACAGTATAATCATCTTGGAATTGCAGATGGTTGAGAAGAATAACCAATGACGTCGCAAAAACAAGCAAACAATCAAATAAATACATAAAAGGCTGGCAGCTTTAGAAATGAAATGACACGGGTTTATTACAATGAACAAGGTAGCAGGATCAGGGAAAGCACGAGAGGGCAGATGTGTTTGTGGCTGGGAACAAAGAGCAGGCAGGGGCCCTGTTTAGCAGTAATTAACAGCAATAAAGCTCATGATATATACATGAAGGGACTACGGAGGTCACGGCTTTATGTAACCCACCAGTGCAGCGTCAGTGTACCTCAGCATACAACATGACTCTCGTTCTCTTTTGTCCCCCTCCCCTGAGTATTCATTCAGCGGTAATTAATTAAAAGGCATTTTTCAAATGCAGGTCAGCAAAACTCACAGGGCACTGACATTTAGCTGGAATGCCATTCCTGTAGTTTGCAGAGGTTTTCGAAAGATTTATCCTGCTATTAAAACATGATGAGGTACCTCTGCCTTGTGCTCCCATTTCCCCAGTCTCCCTGTCTCTGAGGGACCCCCCTCT
Organism: Amia ocellicauda; assembly: GCF_036373705.1. Classification (NCBI taxonomy): domain Eukaryota; kingdom Metazoa; phylum Chordata; class Actinopteri; order Amiiformes; family Amiidae; genus Amia; species Amia ocellicauda. Next base: position 34,433,947 of record NC_089858.1, on the reverse strand, counting down.
TCCTTTCTCAGTCTCCCAGGAACTCCCTCCTTTCCCAGGTTCCTCATCTCCCAGATATCCCCCACCTCCACAATATTTCTCTCCATTCGGTGCCGAAGTATAAAGGAGAAAAAGAAAAAAGACAACATGCTGCGGCTGCCTGTTGCTCTGCCTGTGATCTCCCCAATAAAGGCCTCAGTTTGCGGGGATTAATCCCAGGATCTCTTTGAAGTGGGCTTGCGCTGTGAAAGGCCCACTACAAAGGCAGGCTGTGGGGTCCCTGGACCACCTGGGAGGACCACCGACCCCGGCAAACACTCCCCGTGCCGACAAATCATGCCAAGGGGCCAAGGTCTGAAGGGTTCACGGCCACAAATGTGTTTCTCACCCCCAGCACACTGTCTATTTCCTCTCTTCTAGACCACGGCAGAACCTGCAGAGATTAGCACCATAGTGAGCTTGAAGTTATATGCTTCTTATCCACATTTAATTCCGTCTCAGACTCCTGTTCCTGAGAGACACCCTTGGCTGCCATTGCACCGTAAAGATCCCCATCTGGTCTGCACTGTGCCAGCTCTGGTACAAACTGAACCGGCGAGAAGTGTGTAGGTATGATTATTACTAACAATAACAATAACTTTGACTCTTACAGAACGTAGAGGTAATTAAAAGCAAGGGGCACCAGGCTGTGCTGCAGCCGCACTGGAGATGCAATACATCTCCGAGGAAACCGCTTAGTTCTTCAGGTCCAAAAACCTCTGCTATCAACCCTGATCTCAACTGCAGTATTTCAGTGTTTTATTAAAAAGAGCAGGGAGGGGACCAGAGGGCGCTTCCAACAAAAGCCAGCTCTTGAGCACAAAAGCCAGAGATCAGCACCCTGCCAGCAGAGTTAAGAGACAGCAAAGGGTTCTTAAACTGGCCATTAGAAGGGAGATCGCCCCCAGGGGGAAATGAAAAGGGTGCTGTCTGTTTGATCAGCACTCACCAGCTGCTAAATCTGACTTGGAGACCCTGGAAGCTCAAGACACAGACAGAGGTCACGATCAGACCGGCACACTTCGGCACACTAGTTCTGAAGTTGGTTTAAAGAGGAAGTATAAGGTCCCTTGTTTCCAGGTGCTGAAATACGCTGTCTCGGAAATCTAAAGCCCTCATCAAGGAAGGGATTAGGAACCTGGACTCCGTGAGGAAGCATAAGATCAAGGAGATCAGGAAACCAGTGATCTGGATCTGAACGGATAAACCCGCAGTTCCTGGAAGAACCTGACAGCACTGGGACTTTCCACGGCACAGGAAGACCTCACCAAAGACCTTCGGGAATCAGGGGGCTACAAGCGGCCAAGATCAATTCCCTGCTACATTGAGGAACTCCTACAGTGAAATGCTTGGATACGTGCAGCCCTTTGTCTCTGACTAGAAGGTGTCCCTGAGACAGTCTGTGCTTAGAATAGCCCTGTGTTAAACAATGGGTGAAGCGTTTACATCTGATCTCAAGGCGGACACACAACCTTCAGCTCCGCATTTCCATTGACCTACATGTGCAGCATGAACAATCAACAGCTACTTTATTTCACAGTGTTGTTGTTGTCGTTTGCCACTGGACGGCCAGAAAAGCCAGGAGAGCAGTCGCTTAGCTCAGCTCAGCCAAGTATTGTTTTTTCACGTGTTTACTAGTTAAGAGATACATTTATTGTTTACATAGTAACTTATTTAGCTAAGATATATACATAAGAAGCACCTGTATTGTAGTAATGGCAGTGACTGTTTGTTAATTAATTAGCAACTTACTAGCGCACTTTGTCCACAGATCGACACACAGTTTCTGTAAATCAGAAGGGGTTACATTTGTAGGTTGTTATTATTTAGCATTGTTGCGAGCTATTGATCAGTGTAACTGTGTGTGTATGGCACGGTCTGTGTCTGTATCCAGATATAAAGCAACCATTAATTGTGTTATTAGCAGTCCTGCTTGGAAGGTATTGCCATCCTGACAGCCTTGTGTCATTCAACGCAACGCAGGTGTATATGTTAGCTACAGGAGGAGTATTTAATAGCCCCCTGTACCTCTGCACCAGCACCAGCCTTCAGTGCCCCCCTTCCAAAGGGCCCATCTCCAAAGGGCAGGGACACCAAAGAGTAGAAAATTTTGAGGAGACGTCGCACATCAACAGCAGGTAGCCATGACTATCTCTCCGATTCCTGTCCTGCTCTCTCCTTCCTCTTGGCATGCACCTACACACCATTGCCTCCGTAATCTCTCTAACCTCATCTCCCTGCCTCTCCCCTCCTCCTCCCTCCCCACTATTCCCCTCTTTGGAGGTCTATGGAACTGCCACTCAGCTTCCAAAAAGGCTGACTTCATCTCCGCCTTTGCCTCCCACCACTCTCTGGATTTCCTAACTTTCACTGAGACACCGATCTCACTGATCTCCCCATCAACCACCCCTGCCACCCTATCCCCTCTGTTTGTCCTGTCCCACTCCCCCCGTCTTACCAGGCACATGCAGTGGAACTCACCTCTCCCTCTCACCTCTTCCTTCTAGTTCTCTACCATCCTCCCGGTCCACTCCCCTCCTTCTCTCCTCCCTCCCCTCGCTGTCCTCACCTGCCATCCTCCTGGTAGACTTCAACATCCACCTCTCCAACCCCTCCCACTCTTTTACTCTTTTAACTTCTCTCTCTCCCTGTCTCCCCCCACCTCACTGGCAGGTCGCCAGCTAGACCTCATCTTCTCTAGAGGCTTCTCCCCTTTGACTCTCTCCATGACACTCCTACTCCACTCGTAATCTCTGCTCCATCACCCCCTCCACCCTTGCCTCCGCTGCTTACCGTCCATTGATTTTTTTTCCCATCTGTCTGTTAACTGTGCTACCTCCTCCCTTGATTCTCTCTGAACTCTCACGTCTCGTCCTGTCCATCCCTCCCCTCCTCAGCCTTGGATCTCTTCTGTTCTCTGCTCAACCCGATCCACTCTGTGAACCGCTGAACAGAAGTGGAGGACCAAACTCTCGAACTCTACCACTCTCTGCTGTCCACATTCTCCTCCTTACTCACCTCAGCCAAGAAGTCTTACTTGCAGTCACTCTTTGAATCCTCTGTCAACAACCCCTGCAAACTCTACTCCACCTTCTCCTCCCTCTTCGCCCCCCCTCCCCCTCCTCCTCCCTCATCTCTCACTGCAGATGATTTTGCCTCCTTCTTCTCCTCCAAGATCATAGACATCCACAAGCTCTTCAACAGTCCCCCCTCCTCTCCCATCACACCCAAACCTCCCACTGACCAAGCTTCCTTTTCTTCATTCTCACCTCTCTTGGACTCTGAACTTTCCTCTCTCCTCCTAGGTCACAAACCTACAACGTGTGCCCTGGACCCTCTCCCTACTCGCCTCCTCCAAAGCAACTATCCCTGATCTACTCCACTTCATCTCCTCCCTCCTCAACTCCTCACTCCTCTCTGGCTGTTTTCCCTCTGAATTTAAACAAGCTGCTGTCATCCCACTCCTCCAGAAACCTACCCTTGGCCCCACCTCTCCTCAGAACTACCGCCCTGTCTCCCTAACTCCCCTTCCTCAGTTGTGCTTGGGCGCCTCCCTCTCCTCAGTCCTCATCCTCCTTGACCTTTCTGCAGCATTTGACACTTTGTCGATCACTCCATCCTCCTCTCCTGCCTCGTTGACCTTGGAATCTCTGGAACTGCTCTCACCTGGTTCTCCTACCTCAATGACCTGACCTATCAAGTGACATGGTGAGGTTCCTCATCCACTCCCCAACCTCTCCTCACAGGCATTCCCCAAGGCTCCATCCTGGGCCCCCTCCTGTTCTCTCTCAACACTCACTGGGCCCCTTCATCGCATCCCATGGTCTCTCTAACCATTTTCATTCATGCGTTACCCAGATCTTCCTGTCTTTTCCCTTCTCTGATCCACTTATCCCCTCTCGCATATCTTCCCATTTGTCAGCTATCTCTGCCTGGATGCACTCGCACCACTTCAAGCTCAACCTCTCCAAATTGGATCTCCTATTTTTTCCCCACTCTTCCTCACCTTCTGCTGATCTTGCCATCTCAATCCCCTTGGAATCTACAACACTCTCTCCCTCTTCTTCTGCTAAGAACCCTCGATCCTGCGCTCTCCTACACTCAGCACATCACCACGCTGACACGCACCTGCAGATTCTTCCTGAGCAACATACGCCGAATCCGACCCTTCCTTACCAACTACTCGACTCAGCTGCTCGTCCAGTCACTGGTCCTCTCCCGCTTGGACTACTGCAACTCCCTCCTGGCTGGCCTGCCTGCAGCTACTACCCGCCGCTCCAGCTCATCCAGAACTCTGCGGCTCGTCTGGTATTCTCTCTGCCCCAATTCGCACATGCTACTCCACTGCTCTGCTCCCTCCATTGGCTCCTGATACCAGCACGCATTCAGTTCAAGACACTGACCCTCACCTACCACTGTCTCGACCACACTGCACCAAGTTACCTTCAGACACTCGTCTCCCCATACATCCCCTCCAGACCACTGCACTCCTCCAGTGCCAGAAGACTAACTCTGCCTCCTCTCCACTCCCCCTGGACCCTAAGTGGTGGAACGACCTTCCCACTGAAGTCAAGACATCAGAGTCTCTGACCTCCTTCCGGCGCTTACTCAAGACACATATTTTCAGACAGTACTAGTACTCATATTATTTATTTTGATTTCCCCTATGCTCCCTTTCCCTTGACCCTTGAGTGTGACCTAACATCTTGTCTGCACTTCATATATTGTTTACTGTATATCTCGTATACACTTATTATTGCACTTTGTATTGCACTTATATTTTGTAAGTTGCCCTTGACAAGGGTGTCTGCTAATAAATTAATAATAATAATAATAATAATAATAATAATAATAATAATACTTTTTTTTACTGTTGGCTCTTCTTCGCTGCTATCCGGTCCTGTTAAAATGTGGAGATCCAATAACAGCAGACATCTCAAGTCATTAAATATCAGTGTTCTGTTTGAGCTGGCATCAGACACGGGGAACACGAGGCCGAGCCACCACACAACCACGGCTGGTGCCTGTGGCAGCCACCCACACCTAGTCTCATCGTTTCTGTATCATGGTCATTCATTTACTTATGGCCGGGCTCCTGAAGGGAACTGTGGAAGCTTACACACAACGCAAAGCTCAGCGACGCGATCCCGAAGAACGATTTATTTTCGGGCTGCAATTAATTTCGGTGCCGAATGAACAATAGCAGAATCGACAGACCTCCTGGACAATGGCAACCTGAAAAATAACCCAGAAGTCTTGACTTTTTTTTTTTTTTTTTTTTTACCATTCTCTCCAGGTTTAAGAAATGCAATCAGACTATTTTTAAATGTATTACCAAACAGCTTGTTTTACGCTGAGGGCTCTGTCTATCCCTCTCCCTAACCTGGACTGACTCACATTCTCGCTCGGTGAAAGATTAATATGTTTTCAAATGGAAATATGCCCTACAGAAGCTTAAATCACAAAGTTAAGACTCTGATGGCTGACAACGCCAGCTAAAAATCACAATTTGAATACCCTCCCCAGTATCGGCTGTGATTCATCCATTTATAAAACTTGCAGGAATAATGAAGTCATCAACAAAATGAAATCTTGCTATGAGGGATACCTCACAATATGACAGAGAGCACATTAGCATGCACAATGTGAGACCATGTAACATTAATTTGTAGCTACTGAAATAAATAGCTTACTCCAAAAGAAAAAAAGAGGCCATCGATATTGCAGAACATATTTTCCTATGGCATCCAAAAAACAACTTGAATGCACTTCATAATGTGTCAGTTATTTTCACATCACAAATAAAGCTTGCGGCGAAGCTTGTGCTGCTTTTGCTGAGAAAAGGAAAGGAGAAATAAACAGGATAGGAAATATGACTTTCATTGCATAGTCATTTGAACTAATCTTGGGTAAGACATTTAGATTTCAATTAGGAAGAGATACTAAGTAAATAATAAAGTAAATACTGCAAATTATTACATTACATTATTATGTATTTATTGAAACACTAATTCCTCCTTTTGGATTTCAGCCTACAGTTTTATAAGATTCCCTAGGGGTGAAAATAACAAAGCTGACAATGTAGACAGCCGCTCAAGACTACAGTGCAATGGGAGTCTTATTTCCTAAACACCCCCTCCAACCACAGTCCCAATTGTCCCCTTCCCTGAGAACAATCAGAAACAGTGAAAGACACAATAAAGGGCCACCTTTCAAAAGCACTTTGAAGATTTACCTCTCGTTCCCCGCAGTGGAAATGGATTTTAGGAGGGTGGCGGATCATACCTCGCATTCTCTGGAGCCAGAGATGGTGTAGGTGCAGGGTCCCGTGCCATTGACCAGCACGTCCATGGTCTCAGAGTTTGTGGGCTTGTAGTCTACATAATACTCCTGCAGGGGGGAGCTGAGGGTGCGCTCCACTTCCCTGGCTTTTTTCCTGCGCTTGCGGCCCATGGAGTGCTGCTGCAGCTGTTTCATGCTGCTGGGGTAGCGCTTCCACGAGACGTAGATCACCAGCAGGATCATGGCCACCGAGAGGAAGAGTGCCACACTGCCCGCGATGATCTTGTGGAAGGAGACGTGCTCGAACTCTGTCTCGGGGGCCGAGGTGGATGCCCCGGAGGGCGAGGGGCTGGGCAGGACCCCCCGGGCTTCCTCCTCTCCCAGCCTGGGAACTGTGGGCCTGGGGAGCAACCTGGGCCGGGGTGGGGTCTGGGCCAGAGGAGGAGGCCTCTCGGTGGCAGGGGCGGGAGTTTCTTTACAGATGCTGTAAGCTTCCACGGCGTCCATCACCTTCTCCCCCTGTGCTTCCTTGGGCCCCGCGCAGATCATGGTGGTCTCCTTGTTCCCCTTGAAGTTCCTCAGCCAGGCCACCAGGGGGCAGATGCTGGGGCTGCAGTCCCACACGTTGCCCGCCAGGCTGATTGTGGTCAGCGAGATCCAGGCAGAGACCGCATCCTGGGAGACGTTGCTGAGCTTGTTGGAGTCCAGGTTGAGCGTCTGCAGGTTGGGCAGGCACTGGTAAATGCTGGCTTCCACTACTTGGATGTCATTGCCCGAGAGGTCCAGCTTCTGCAGGGAGGTCCAGGTCCAGGAGAGCCCCTGGCTGATGGAGCGAATACGGTTCCACTGCAGGTACAGCGCCCGCAGGTTAAAGAGGCGTGGGAAGTGGGAGAAGTTGATCTTGGAGAACTGGTTGTGCTCCAGGTGCAGCTCGGTCAGCTTCAGCAGCCCAGCAAAGGCATTACGAGTCAGGCTGCGCAGACGGTTGTAGCCCAGGTCGAGGAACTCCAGGTTGCGGCAGTCCTGGAAGACCCTGACGGGGACACTCTTGAGAGAGTTGGAGCGCAGGTGGAGGCTGAGCAGTTTGCGCAGGCCCTGGAACTGCCCGGGCTGCAGTGCCTGCAGCTTGTTGTAGGACAGGTCCAGGTTGCGCAGGTTGGGCACGGTGTGGAAGGTGGTGTTGTGGAGCTGCACAATTTTGTTGGAGCTAAGGATCAGCTCCTTCAGCCGCCGGACGCCCCGGAAGGCGTCGCTGTCCACGCTGTTGATGTAGTTGTGGTCCAGGTAGAGCCAGATGAGCTGGTTGAGGCCAGAGAACTGGCCCACGCGCAGGCTCAGCAGGCTGTTGTAGCGCAGGGACAGACCCTGGCAGCCCTGCGACACGTTGTGCGGCACGTCACGGAAAGCATTGGACTCGCAGTACACAATCTTCCCGTCGCAGCGGCAGCTCCGTGGGCATGGCCTCTCACCCAGGCACAGGGACACCAGCAGCCCCAGCTGCAGAAGCAGAGGCACCGCCAGCCTCCCGCCTCCCCTCAGGAACCCTGCGGAGACAGAGGCACAGCACAGTCAGACCCCAATCCTTCTCACAGGCTGGACGTTCGGTTAATGCATCCTTCAGCACCAAGAAAGGCACAGGTCAGCCTCGTTTGGTACCTACTAATGTTACACCTGACAAAAATGTTGCATATTAAAAATTCTGAATGCAAATGGTCGTTTTTAGATTAAAATGTATGTTTATGTACACAAGAACCTGTAGGCGTTTCAATTTAGATTCCACACTCTACTTTCAATCAGGAACGGAGCACTTTACAGACAACTGACTCACTGCAGGTTTTGTCTTGATTTTTTTCTTGTATTATTAAGATAAAAAAAAGAATCATTTTTGCATACACACCTCATCAGATTACAATTATAAAGATAAAACAAAAGGACACTTAAATGACATGTTTTATGTACAGTCAACCCTAGCACAAACCCAATTAGCTTTGTAAGCTTTCACATCCTGCATCTGCCAAATATTTACTCAGGAGGGCTGTTAATCGGCCACCCCCTCACCAGTCCTGCAGTTGTGTGTACCTCAATAAAACAGCTCACAACATAAACTGAGATGTCTGTTTCGGCTCTGTATACTTCCAACAGCTCTAACACAACAGGTATAGAACCTAAAGATGCCGAATGGAAAAACAAAAAAAAAACCTGGGCAAAGTAAATCTAAAAACAAAGAAGTGTCACAGCTTCTAATTTAAGATTTGATGCACTAACACACCGAGTGTGTCTTCAGCACCATGGACAGCACCAAAACACAGCCTTCATAGGAGTCCTTCAGCTGCTGGGATTTTCCAATTTATCTGTGATTATATTATTCATCTGTCATTGACCTTGCTGAGTTAGCGGCACTGTTGTGTAAAAAAAGAGTAATAATCATCCAATGATACACACATAACACAAATATGCCCCCCCGAAAGATTGCTGCGATAACTTTGGACTTCATTTAGTTTTCCAGCAAGTAAAAATAAAGAAATACACAATTGCAATAGGTGTTCCTAAACATGTTGTGAATTCAGCGTCTGCTTCTAATGCCTGTAGAACTACCTGCTCCAAATTAGAAACACATATTCAGAAAAAAGAACCGCTTCACGTTTTTCTCAAGGCGGTTTCAGTGGCGTGCAAATCAATTAAGGCCGAATGTGATCACGTTAAATGGAACAGAGCCCGTGTTTCTCTGACAGCTCGCCCTGTTTCCCACATGAAGTCTGCAAAGTTCCAGCGTGCAGCGTGAGAATTATAAACCAGTAGAAAGTACGAAAGTTTTAATAACATAAGGTCAGAAGAGACACTTCAAATAATTAACATGCTGCCTTAATATGCCAGTCTTACTCAGAACGACCAGCACTAGCACTGGAGATGTACAGCTCTATACTGAGAGAACAAAACCCAACTGAAGCCTCCTTATGTGGAGAAAATAATTGCATTAATATCCCACTTTCTTGTGAAGAGGTTTCCATTAATTATGCTGACACCTCATCGCCAGATTCCACGTGTGATATTTGTGTTGTGCAATTCATTACCCTCCATGTCTGATGGCTCTGCCACAGCTAAAGCATTGACCAGGGGTATCTAAAAAGCATTTAGGCAACACGATTTAAGTAAGTTTTTATTTGGTATATGCTGTGCATATGCTGCTTCCATCTGGGCTGCTGTGGAACTTAGTTTGTTTTGGGAGGAATTGCTTTTAATTCCAGCCAGTTCCAGATGGGAAGATCCGTGGGGCTTTGCAGACGATATGGTGGAAAAAAAAAATGTCCTTCGTCTCTCAGAGGCCTTTTTTTGAAATTTTGTTAGGCATTCCCACACTCTTTTGGAAATATTAATATGGTCAAATTGACAAGAAGCAAGCTGTTCGCTGGCAGTGGTTCAGGGGTTTCTTTCATGCCTCCACTACTGCACAGTACAGCTTATGTCAGCAAACACCATTTCCCCCTCCCTGCACTCCACAAAAACACTCTATTATTCTTAGATTTCAATTTAATTTGCATAACCAGTCCAGATGATTTTTTTTATTGCATCAGTAACATACTCAGGGACATTGTCATTTCTTTTAATTTAGTGTTTTGCTTCCCAACAGCAATACGGAACCACTGATAGCGTTATAAATACTGTGTTTGGCGTGTCTCTAATTTCCACTGCTCATTAAACAGTGTTTCTGTACCCACACACATATCATATTATATATTATACGTGTGTGTGTACAGACACAATGTTTAATCTGCAAAATCCAAATGTTTTCGAGTAGAGGAAGGACATTAAATTAAATGTCTCACTTTCTGAATGAGGTATTCAACTACTGCTCCCACCACTCACCACAGGTAGGACTGGTCACCCACTGGCCAATATAAAGGTCTGAGAGGAGGGTCACCATGCCTACTAGCATCCCAGCAAAGAACGGGGTGTGGTATCCTAACCCAATGCATCAAAAGACTTTCCATAAGCTGTGCATTATTATACCATGCCTCTACACCACACAACACCCCAAAGCACACATATATATTCAAAATACAAATTGTATGTCTATTTGGACATGCTGCCTAGATGTTTAAGGGCAAGAAAACTATGTCAGGGAGATTTTGTTTTCCCTTCCTTGAAGCCCAAAGCACTCTCCTGTGCTTCTTTTTTTAATGAGTTGCCGAACAAATGCAAACGAATCATAGCCGAGAGGGAAACTGACAGTGCACCCAAATTATCCCCAGCTGACTTCTTTTACTGCCTGTCTGAAATAAATTGGTAAATTAAATAAGGTAAAGATGATCGGGTTCTTATAATTTCTGCAGATTTTCATAAAGAAACAAAAACAATGCTATGGTAGAATTAGACTAAAGTGGGATCTCTTACTCAATTCTCTCTCTTATCTCAAAGCTTTTGTTTTTTGACAATCTGTTTAGTTTAGGGATACCAAAGCATCCCCCACTTTCCACAGAAAGGGATCCGAAAGGCACACGTTGTAGCACAGTATCGCGGTTCTATCACACCTTTTTGTATGCAAAGACCATCCATCATTTCTACCCCTGCTACATCAGCTGCTGCCAGAACCTCTCGGACGAGGAAATGCATGAAGTAGACTCACAGCACATGTAAATGTATTGAGGTGGCAGAAAATACAGAATGAGAGCAGAAGCAAGCATGTAGACGTAAACACCAAAAATCTGATCAGACACATTCGTGGTTTCGTTTATTTTCACCTCCAGATTATCCCGACAGGAAAAAAAAAATGAATGCAGCACGAAACAGAAAAGAAAACACGGCTTTTCCTGTCTGACTATCATATCATATAACCCGCAAACATGGGTTAGACTCTGTGGTATACATGTGTGTGGGTTTCTAATTACTGAAATAAGTTACTGGCATGAACTACTGTTTCTGGGATTTTCTTCTTTCTCAATCCCCCCCCTCCCTTCTTCCCCGTCCTTCATAAAGACAAGCAAGAAAACCACAGCCCGCGGAGACACAGTACACACTCTGTGCGCATTCATCCCTTCAAAACACAATCAAGACCTGAATGCGCAAAGGGGTCTTAAAGATGCTGGCATGATTCTCTGGGAGTGAGTGGGAGAGAGTTGTGCATGTGTGTGTTTCTGGAGGCAGCAGGGAGATGACAAGCTGTGGGGGTGGGGATTGGGGGTCCAGGGATGCGGTTTTTCGACATCAAAACTGAATTATATAAGGTAAAAGAGCGATGGGGAGGGCAGGGCCTCCAGAACACAAGACGGGGGCTGGCAATACGGCTTCGAAGGCGGTCTCCATATCAACGGGTTTGACGGAGTGGAAATGGAGGCTGTAGGCACATGACATGGGGGTGTGAGGCCGGGTTGGGGAGTCAGCCGAGCAGAAAGACGCGTCTCTCGGATTGAGCGGCCGGAGGAGAGCAGCAGAATGATTTTCACAGCTGAAAAGCCGTGGCAGATCTGGAAGCATTTATTGTGTTCTATTTCTCTCTCTCTTTCTCCCCTTCTTACTCGGAAGGAGAACATGGTCAACCCCCTTTCTCCAATGCTGGAGGTACCCAGGGTTTTCAAAAGGAACAACAAAAACTGGGCCTCCAGTTTGCCACAGACAGGTTTTCCTTTACAGCCATCAATCAGCGGTGGACAAGAGCCACTGGGTCACATGGGAGGACACAGTCTAGCTGACAGCACTGGCGTGGAAATACGACTCCTGTTGCATAGAAAGACAAAGCCATTCCAGTCTTTACAAACCCGCAGGCCACATATGTAGTATTTAAACCAGCACAAGAAGCTGGAAATCACCTGGCTACTGCATTCTGGGTAAAGGCACAAAGACCTGCCGAGTTCAAAATCCCTTATCCCTCTTTGCCAGAATCTTTTTAGTATAAAAACCAGTCACTCCCCAACATCCCATTGAATGAATGTATGAATACCATGAATTTCTCAGGTGTAATTCCTACAGCCCTCACACACTAATTCATGAGGCATTTGCACTCAGTGTTGTAGAGTGACCTAAAGACCTGACACTTTGTAAAACCTGATATGTATCCCAGTATGGTGCTGTGGGAGTCTGATATCCACCCCTGTATTAACCAAGCAGGACGGTGATGACAGTGCGTCCCTGCCCATCACAGGAGTATAATTTCGTCCCCCTCCCTCGTTTTCTCGATGCACAAAGCTTAGGGGAGCTGCAGATCTCGATATGCGTGTCAAAGCGCGCTGCTGCCTCGCATCTCGAAATGCCACAGAGGGACCGCTTAACCCACTTTACGGGACCGTGGTAATGGGAACATCCGAAACATCAAGATGCATTTATATGTTCAGGGGGTCTAACAGCCCTGTGAGGAGAGACATTTCATATAGATCATATTGAGGGTATTGACACTGCCATCTCTTCTCCCATGCTGCTCTGAAAACCTGCACACTCCACATGGGAGAATTCAGTCCTGTTCACTCTACCCCCACCCCTCCCCACGCATCTATATGTGATGAGAAGGAGGATAATTATTGTTGTTATACTATTATTTTACTTCTAGAAATGAATCTCATAGTACAGGAGCAAACATGATCTTACTGATGAGTGTTCTCTGCACAGCCTCCAGCTAAAAGGGTTATAATGTGTGTGTGTGTGTGTGTGTGTGTGTGTGTGCACATTTCCAGAATGCACTGTAGGACTTTGCTAATAACCATGCCCCCCCTTTCCCCTCTGCCCCCTGATTAGTGATGTAATGTTTGGCAGTCAATCCTTAATAGCACCAGGATGCAGGGGGGCACCACCATCCACAAGCTCTTGATTGGGCCAGCTTCCTTTGCGAGACGAAAAAGATCCTCTGGGTGCCTGGATCTCCAGCAAAGGAAATTTTGCGTGAAGAATAAAATCCAAACAAATCAGCATTGGCAGATTTGATTTACCTTTTATTTATTTATTTATGTATTCTCTTAATGATCTTTCTGTTTTTCCCTCCCCCCTTCTTACGCTCGACCTAATTTCCCTCGATGGCCACGGTTAAATCGGAGCAGCGCCACACCAATTCTCAGCCTCACCAATCATAGTACCTCAGGAACCGAAATCTTCTCCCCAGACAGGCTTTCTATCTCCGATACAGTTATCCATTTTGACAGTCGTCCGCTCGGTTACATGAGAAAGCTCTTAGCCGTTTAATCAAGGACAGATTATCTGTCCGACGTAACTCTCTGCTTGACACAATGCGCCGCTCAGACAGGTCAGATGCATTTGAAAGACAAAACAACGAATGGATAAATAATAAATAAATAATCCCCATCAATCCCCAGTACACATCTCCGTTTCACTGCCACTCCTAACCCACTGTGTGGAACCTGTATGTGGAAAGCACAGTGCAATTTACTGGCACTGAGTTCATATATAAAATGTTTATTTTTTATTTTTTATATACTATCGACTACCCAGCACACACACACACACACACACACACACACACACACACACACATCCCCAACTCGTAGTTTCCACTCTTCCCTTCACTTCGTCCGTTCCTTACCGACCGTTCTCAGTGTCACTCTTGCTAGTTTCTATTAGCAACATGGTCTGTCACTCTAACTGCACAGCCCTACCCTGTTAAGACAAGCACTCTCAAACACAGTGGAATTGCCTCCTTTGCACACACTCACCGACCATGGCATAAGCACCTGCCTGTCCATATGTCTGCCTTCCTCTATCAAACCCTGTGTGGATCATACTGAAAACACATGTACTCTTTGTTTGCAGATGCATATTAAATTAAAATATATTACAAATGCATAGATATAGAAATCACCCTATTGTTTTAAGAAAAAACAGCAGATAATGTATGAGCATGTATGCTCCAACGTGTGCCCGGTGTTTTTTAATTTTCCTTTGTGTTTTCCACCATGGCTGTACTATTTGCATGTAAGTCCTGTGCCTGCAATAGGTTTAGTCATTGTCTCACTGAGCATACCATCACAATGGTGTATCCTTTGTTGTTACTGGATTTGAGTTGTCGTTAAACACAAACAAATACAAAACAACTATCATTTAAGTTCAAACTGTGAATAAACTATCACTTTCCACAAATGTATGCATAATTACATGTATACACACAAACGCATAAATAAACCAATAGGCCTAATCCCTGCACACAAGCTGCAAGTCTCCATTAACACCCTTTTCCGGCGTTGGTAAATCGGCCCTAGGGTGGCACTGTGGCCCTCCCTGCTGCGTATGGACGGAGTGCTGGAGGCAGCCAGTGGTTCAAATCTGTCCCCATCTACACTCGCTCGACACTTGCGTCAAAAAACAACACAATCTGTTGCACGTTTATGAACTTTAATTACAGCAACACGTTTTGTGTTCATTTCAACCATCGTGGCGTTGGAAGTCGTTTGATGACACACAATGTTACACAATGCAGACCTGCAGTAATGAATAAATACAGTGTATCGCCGCTGAGGGTGCGCCGTGCCCTAATGAAAGCGGACAAGGTAGAAGATCCCTCCTCTTACCTGCTGCACTACCCCAGTGAAACACCCCGCGGATAAAGCACGCTGTATATATATATATATATATATATATATATATATATATATAGGCGTCTCTTCTAGGACAAACCCGTGACCACGCGTCCGGCCGGACAGGCGCATCATTATGATCTGATTGATAAAAGTGCGCAGCGCAATCAGCGCGAACTGATGGACAAGAGCCGCCAGGCCGCCGAGCCCAGCTGCGGGACTGGGGTATTGGGTTCCAGCTCCGGCCACAGTTTTGCAAATGATCCGCTCGCTTGCCGGAGCCACAGCAAGCAGGTTCAAAGTGAATTCCCACAAAAGCGAGAAGGGCAGCTACTGCTAATGATGATGATGATGATGATTATTATTATTATTATTATTATTATTATTATTATTATTATTATTATTAGTAGTAGTAGTAGTAGTAGTAGTAGTATTAGTAGTAGTAGTAGTAGTAGTAGTATAATTTGTTAGTCTTTCACAACATAAATACATTTCACAGAATACACAAATAAAGTTAAAAGTAATGCGATTTTTTATTTGTAAGTCTTCACTTCGTTTGAATCCTGCTTGGCCAGCTCTGCGGGATGGGGGGGGGGGCACTCCTTCAATGGTTACAGGATAATTACATGATTAAGTGTGCGCAGAGTCTGCTGAGTATTTTATTGGGCCATTTAATTAATTAAACACGTGGCTAGAGCAAGGGCCAGGACAGGCAGCGCCGGCCCCGTTATACAGGGCTGGAAGAAGTGCTCTAAAATATGGGACTTAAACTGACATTGTTTTTGTGTTTGTTTGTTTTTTGAATCAGTGTATGAATATGTTAATCTCTCTGTGTCTTAGCATGCCAGCGTGCCTTTACAAGACATTGCAGAGTCTTTATTGACTCTACAAGTCACAGGCCTTGTCTTTATTTATTATCATTGATATGCATCGTTATAAAAGGACAGGTCGGCCTCATCTGTGCAGCTGCTGCACCTCGGACGAGCCAAAGCGTCTGAGTGCTTTCTGCCGATGTATTAAGATAAGACTAACTTCGTCAAATATCAAGCCAACCGTGGCTTTTTTATTATATATATATATATATATATATATATATATATATATAATAAAAAATATATATATATAAGACATTTAATTAATTAGTGTGTGTAGGGGGGGCGCATTGGTTTCTCTCTCTCTCTCTCTCTCTCTCTCTCTCTCTCTCTCTCTCTCTCTGCTCCTGATGTACCTGTGAACAGCGGCTGCAGCTCCGACTGCACAACTTCACGCCTCCGCTCATTGTTCGCCTGTCATTTTGTATTTGCAAAAACAAGATTTTTCTTCTTTCTTCTGTTCTTTTCTTTTTTTAGCCATGCAGCAGAAATACTGTCTCACTTTTTCTCTCCCATTATTCCAGTTATAGTACTACTACTTATTCTAATAGCAATGTTAATAACAATTTACTAATAAGTAATGTTTTATAGACCATTACTGAGTTACTCTCTCTCTCTCTGTGTTTTAAATACTGCATATGTCAGGTGTTCCTGTATACATTAAGGAAACCGCAACGTAGCCTACAATTAGTTATAGGCTACATAAGATAGCGTTACTCATTGAGGCCTGTGTTGCGAAAATACCGTAACAATCGCTTGCTTTCCTCGAATACGAAAACACTTTTTGGTTATAATAATAATTATAATAATAATACACTCACTATTGCATCCGTATTCTCTCCCTTTGCAGTTCCCAGTATGAGTTACACTGGGATGTGCAAATTGCAGGACGAGAGGATGCGTTTCTTGCTTGAATATGATGATGGAAAGTTACCAATTGCCCGTTCAAATGACCCCCTCGGTTTGCTCAACTCTGACCCTTTGCGTTCCCATCTATGGACGCACAGTGTTAATTGTTAATTGAAATTGGACCATAACCACACATGCGCAATCTGGGTGTCCAGTCCAGCCTGATCGAACAAGTTGGATTTTATTTCATTTAATCTGGATTGGATCTGACTCAGAGCAGCAATGATAGGCGGATGTCCTTATACATCCTCGCCTCTTGTCCGGTAAACACGGCGTGTCTGTGCAGCCGGGGTGGATTCAGTGCGGCTGCAACGACTAATGCAAGACATTGCAAAGCAATGAAAGCGAAGGGGGAAGAAAAGAAAAGGGGTTGCTTTTCACTATTTCCCAAAATATGCACTAGTGATCTCAAACAGCAGAGCGGATTGATCAGGTGGTGTTATAGGTTACAAATCGATAAGGACGCCAATCTGTCTGATTACACCCCAGATAGATAAGTAAGTAAGTATGCTGTATAAGATGCTGAATGCTTTTCGTTGCTGAACTGCAAAGGCATCAATCACTGCCCTCAGCCAGCTCAGACACCAACACGGGAATAAAATCACCTCCATTTTATAACTCTCTGCCTCTATTCGCACTTCAGTCCACAACTAACATCCATTAAAACCACACGAATGTTTCCATCAAGCCAACACAACAACAACTACAACAACAACCTCAATAATAATGAAATCGCGAATTCTCCGTGGACGAGATACAGAGGGGAACTTATAGCAGAAATTGTTTAACAGGCAAGAGTTGGACATTACTAATAAATAAATAAAATAATACAAATTAATAAATACATAGACAGATAGGCTATATATATATATATATATATATATATATATATATATATATATATATATATATATATATATATAGAGATACATAAACCCTTGTATCTAGCTCAACACTTTCACAGTTGTCTCTGTCCTACTCAAAATGCATCTGAAAAAAATCCCAGTTCCAGACATTTCCGTACCTGTTGAGTCTCCAGTCATAGCTACTGTGTATTATCGATACACCTGGGGTCGTTGAAAACCGCTGCACCCGACCCAACACCCCTGGTCCAGCACTGACCCCGAGTACAGGGTTCAAGGCCAGTCCATGACAATACACTACGCCCCACTCCAGCACTGAGCCCGGGTGCAGGGTGCCAGGCCAGTCCGTACAGGACGCGCCATCCGTCTCTGTGTAGGAAGTCTGAAATCGAGCTGAATTGTCTACAATTCAGCATCACCAGTCCAGCTGCAGTTGGCAGAATTGAAGTAGTTAGTAGTAGTAGTAATAATAATAATAGGATGCAAAACGAGATTGGTATATAAGGGCAAAAGAGAGCCAATGATTATTTAAGCATGTACCTACTTTTTTTTTTTTTAATTCTCCGGTAAATACCGACGTTTACTTTTTCTGCAAATGCACCAGCATATCGTCTAGCCCAGTGCACCCGTGCGGGGTTGAACCCCAGTACCCTGGCCTGGCTGCCCGTGCAGTGCCAAGACCCTCAGAGATATGCACCTGCTATATTGTGAAGAACACATAAGAGATCTGCAGGCTCTCATTTAATTGTGCGTATTACAATAATAGATATGATGTTAATTTAAAAACAAACAAACAACACCATATAAAGCGTTTTAGATAACACTTCTTATTTGTTTAGCCAACTCAATCAGGTCGAAACTTTGAAAAAAACATCACCGGGAAATTCACCCCAGATCTGGCATTGCAAGAAACGAGCTGCCTGGCATACCCGAGGACTGCCGCCTGATGCGTCTCAAGCGCGCATACGCACACACATGCACACCGCATGCATATGCAGACATGCCAAGGTATACACCTCTAAACAGCACCAGTTACTTAGCGCATGTGTTTTTTTTTAATTCACATGTGCTCGGTTTCCTTACCCATGTCTGCTACTCTGGATGTCAGCTGCCTTCCTCGGCTCTAAACCCTTGTGGCGCCCGACTCCCCAGCCCTCATGGCCCGCAGTCCCCTCAGAAGTCGCCGCTGCTTTGCGGGTCCGGTTCTGACCCCGATCCAGCCCGACCGTGCGCCGCCTCCCTGGGCACACAGGGCGCCCCTGCCCGCCGCTGCGCTCCCGGGGTAGGGCAGGAGTGAGGAGACACGCACCCAGATCTCAATTCCGAAATCTCCCTCCAGCCATGCAGCATGTCTTAGCCCTCCACAGTGGCACAATATCCTCCAGTTCCCCCCAATATCCAGACGCAGAATTTACAGTAATACAAAGAGAAAATCAAAGAAAATAAAAGGCGAGCACACACACACACACACACAGAACAGCAGCAGCACGGGTATGTAGGTACTTCCCAAGACAGATAAGAGAGAAAAAATCAAATCCGAAATAAAACTTTAAGGGCAACCACTACTTCGTAATGCGTCCTCTTGTACCATCCATCCACAGTGCCACAGTGCCACAATGCGTACTTCCCTTGCGAGGCTTGAGCAGTGCAAGGTTGGGTCGGGGAAAAACGAAAAGAGAAAAAGAAAAATCCTTTCCCCACAATTTGGAGTTCCGACCAGAGCGCTAGAAAGGTGACCCGCTGTCTGTCTGGGAACCGGTTATTCCCTCTGTCAGGGCTCTGCAAGCGCGCTGCTTGTGCGAGTCGCTCTGCAGACAAGCAGCCCTGGTAGAATCAAGCTGCCTGCTTGTCTTGTTTTCTCTCGCTGTCTCTCTCAGTTTCA
The DNA here is from genome assembly GCF_036373705.1 of Amia ocellicauda. Lineage (NCBI taxonomy): Eukaryota > Metazoa > Chordata > Actinopteri > Amiiformes > Amiidae > Amia > Amia ocellicauda. Next base: position 34,414,611 of record NC_089858.1, on the reverse strand, counting down.
CACAGGACAGAGATATAACAGGCGCTTGTGCGCAAGCAATGCTCAGTCTGTGTCTCACCGCAACTCCGACGAGCAGAATGAATCCAAATGCCCTCTTCTGGCGAGAAAGCGCCCCCATCCCTCTCTCTCTCTCTCTCTCTCTCTCTCTCTCTCTCTCTCTCTCTCTCTCTCTCTCTCGCACACATACACACACACACACACACACACATACACACACACACATAAATACACATGGAAAATTGTACACGCTACATCCCAGGAGGGTTATGCAGTGCTCAAAGAAAGAATGAAAGAAAGAAAGAGAAAGAAAGAGAAAACATGCATATGAAGTATATGTAAATGCATACATTTATGTTGCATTTATGTTGCTTTCAGGCACACCTTTGAAAACAAATTGGCCTGTAAGAAAACTGCAAAAGGGATAGTAATATTTATAAGATGTTTGCACTTGCTTCAATTTACAGCTTTCCATGTCACGCCCACCATCGTCATCTATGTCTTTGTTTCATTCCTTGGGATCCATTTGAAAGCTTCTTTTGTCCATCTTTGATCTGTTCTCCTTGCAGTGTATCCACCCCAGTGCCATTTTAACATTTTCACTCTTTCAACGATGTCACATATTTTTGTTCTTGGATCCATTCATTTATTTTTCTATCTCTGCTTGTTATTCCCAGCATACATCTTTCCATGCCCTTTTGTGTCATCCACAGTTCCTGTATCGGTTTTCCATTAAGTGACCAGGTTTCAGAGCCATATGTGAGCACTGGTAGTGTGCATTGATCAAATACTTCTCTCTTCAGGGTAGATTTCCATTGAACAAGCGTGCTGTTTCTTCTCGATGCACCCATTTTCTTCTTTTGATTTCTTCCACAATATCTCCGTCTGCGCTGATTTGCTGTCCGAGGTAGACATCCATTTTGACTTCCTCGAGATCAATTGTTCAGATTCTTCAGAGATCTACTTCAATTCTCTTAGATGTAATAAAGCCATGTTTAGTTAAGGTGTAGGTTATTTTGTCTATTACATATAGGCTGGGCAACTGTTTCTTTGTTTCAGATAACCTTGCAGTTTTGGAAGACAGATTTCATTTTAAAGGAAGAGGTGTTAATGCAGCGCACATGCTTTTTGAAGGGTTTCATAAATAAATGAAGGTTGTGTATACAGACCCCCTAATGGGATTCTCAGTCAGGGTCACACCTACCATTTGCCATGCGACTGTCTCCCTCAGCCCTCTGTCTCTGAGCTAATTACAGATAATGGACACTTTAGTTCTCATATCCAATAATGCACAACAACAGATTTCAAACATTATTTTCTACCTTGTAAATAATGACACCACTTGCATGTGCTGTATTTGTTCTCTCTGGTGATGCTAACAGATGTTACTTCTTATCAAAGAGAAAACTGTTGCATCTTAGTGCTTTGAAAGGACACACAAAGAAACCACAAATGTATATTGCTTCCTCTCATTGCTCAGTACACTTGCTTTAGGCAGTTTTATAACTTCAGCAGACAGCATTTACTCTTTTAATAGAGGATGGAGATTTAGATGTTTATCATGTTCAGTGCCGTGCAGTAAAAGTCCATATAAATACAAAGATGAAGGAAATTCACTTGATCGGTTTGTGGTTTCCAAAGCTGATATAAGCCATGATACTGGATCTAATAGATTATTACCTGCTTTTGTGTTGACTTGCTTGGACAGAAATGTGAAGAGAATGCATTGGTTTTTATTTCTGCAAGACCACACCGATTGGAAGAACAAACCAAGAAATCAAACAGATCAAAGTGAGATATTTTTTTCCCTATAAACACTAATGTCACTTATTGGGGTTGATATCCCCCACCCCCTGCTCTAATCAAGAAATCCACTTTTTAGCTGTAAGACAAATCCCATTCTGAAAGCACCTGTTCTGGTGTCTCCTTTTGATCAGAAATATCCCAATTCACTCTTTGGGGCGCTCCATAACGCAAGCTAGATTGATATTGATCGTGACTAACCTCTCTGACACTAACAGAAGTCAGCAGTAATCTCCTTCCAACCACTGCAGCAGCGAGTAATACCAAGGGGTGATCTGTAATAAGACATAGAGATGATAGCTCAAGATTGGAATTTGCCTGGTACTATTACAAAGAGACCGACAAGGGGATCGCCAGAATTATCGTCAAACGAGCCGAATGAAACGTTGTGTTAACAATGGCGGAACTGCACTGGGAAGTTATTTAAGACCGGGATTGATTTGTTCCCCAATATCCCTGCATGGCACATTTATTTTGATTCCCATTCCATTTAAAGTGTTTTGGGGGTGAAACAAACAACAACACAATGCCTTTTTCTCCCGAGCTTCCAGCTGTTCTCTTTCCATGTTTGTCTTTCTCTCCATTTCTATATCCCTTTACAGGAGGGCAAAGGGTAAAGGGCATATGTTAAAATAAGTTTAGTCTAATGATATAGAGCAGTGTCTCTCCAGGACCAGGGCTGGAGGGAAGAGCAAAAATGTCAGGTGTTTGCTTGCCATATGGAAGCTCAGAGATATTGTGCATTTTGCATTTGAATTATCCACGTGTGCTTTATTCCACATGGCCGATCAGACTTTTACAGCCCCTGCTACTTTGTCTTTAGTCTGATTTGTTTAAAATGTTACCAGGCTAGACATTTTCCCTTCTTACTGACCATGTGAATAACCTTCCCTGTCCAGTGCCAGTGCAAATCAGGAGTGACCTTAAATTCATATTTCACCATCTACAGTATATATAAATATCATCATCATCAGCCTATATCAATCCACAGCTGGATGAAGGCCTCCTAAAATTGGTTCCACTTGCTTTGATCTATAGCTTCCTTTTTCCATTTTTATGATTATGGTTTATGATTTCATTTTCCCATCTTCTATGTGGTCGTCTTCTAGATCTTTTTGAATCTCTTGGGATCCATTCAATAGCTTCCATTGTCCATCTTTGATCTGTTCGTCTTGCAATGTGTTCTACCCATTATCATTTTAACATTTCCACTCTCTCTCTATATTATTGTGTCAGCTCTATGTCTTCTAGTCACCGACACATTAAACCACCATTATTGTCAGCACTGTGGTCATTTTCTTCCTGCCCCCTCCCAGTAGCTCCCAAACTCCCAAATACTCTGTCCCTGGGTCAAATACTGAAACACTCCCGTCTCAACAACCTCTATGATACTTAACTACCAAAGTCTCAGTTCACTCAGGCACGCATCTATTCAATTCTCTGTCCGACGCTTAGTCACTTCATTTTCAATTCCCTCAAACAGCAGAACAATCCATTTTCTTCTCCCTCTCCAGAATCCAGCTCAAACATTATCCATTTCCTCTGTCAGTTTACACTGTCAGGAAAACATGCAGTAGGTCTAAGAGGAGGGAAAACAACAGGAGAGGTAACGTCATCTCAAATGTGTTGTCCTTAAAATACCTCTCACAGATGATCATACAGAATCTGTGACGTTCTTCCCTTCAGTTAAATACCCTCATCACCAGATTAAAATGATTGAAAGAGGCATTAATATTTACCCGTGTTCAGCACTTTTTTATGATGGAGTGAACTTGTCATAAAGATCTGAACCTCCTTTCCAGCAAATTTATATTTTTCCATCCTGGCTAATTCAGCTGATGAGCCCTATTTGGGGTTTTGGATCCCATTCAACAAGCAAAGACAAAGTTGCTGACAAGAATGAAACAATTAATACCACATGCAGCTATTAAGCAATGACATTCAGCACGCAAGAAGAACAGACCAAAGTTTTGATGGCAGTCGTTTGTTTTCCAAGCGATTGCTATGTGATTCATCTCCTCATTTTCAGCTCTTACCATTATGTGAAACTGATACTCGCTCTTGTTCCTGGCGAGCCACAGGATATTCAGTTTTTAATGTTATCTGCTCTTAAAGGCTTAATTGAATCCATTAATGACCAACACGTTGGCATGAATTGATGCTTTTTCCAATTCTCGCAGGTTGCTGCTACCCAATGGTTTGGAAATGCCCAAACAGAACAGAGTATGGATTCAATACTTGAGAGAGAAGTGGTCCCTGAGTGTGTCCGTGGGTATAAATCAAGATTAGTTCAGGGTCCAGAGATTTTTGATTACCAGTCTGGAATTCAGCGTTAGCCAACAGTAAAAATGTATGGCATACAATTAGAACATAAGAAAGTTTACATACGAGAGGAGCCCATTCGACCCATCGTGCTCGTTTGGTGTCCATTAATAACTAAGTGATCCAAGGATCCTATCTGGTCTATTTTTGAATGTTCCCAAGTTGTCTCTTCAACCACATCCCTGTTTTTTTGTTCCAGATTGTGACGCCTCTCTGTGTGAAGAAAGTGTCTCCTGTTTTCTGAAAGCCTTGAAGCCCAATTTCCATTTGTGTCCCCGGGTGTGTGTGTCCCTGCTGATCTGGAAAAGCTCCTCTGGTTTGATGTGGTCGATGCCTTTCATGATTTTAAAGACTTGAATCAAATCCCCACGTAGTCTCCTCTGTTCCAGGTGAAAAGGTTCAGTTCCCTCAGACATGCCATTCAAACCTGGGAGAAGCCTGTTGAAATTTGGTGGTCTGAATCTGGCTAGGGTTGCCTTAACGTGGCAAACAACTGTGACCCCTGTGGCTTGCTATAGTCCTCTGGAGTCATACCTGTAGCATTGCTATGAAGTGGATGCCCAGACAGAGTGCATTTTCAGAGGATTTATGAGTATTGTGTTCATACGGTGGCAGCTACCAACCAAAGCAGATATGGGTGACCAAGGGCAAGGGCAAGTGCTGTTGACAGTTCCTTCTTCCTTTTTCTTTCTTGCTATCCGAGAAAAACATTTCAGCTTTAATATGGCACAGGCCAAGACCAAGCATCTCCAAGCTTTTCCAATAACAGTACAAGACAGCCATGACACAGACAGAAAGCTATCCAGGGTAGATTTCTCCAAGATGTTCCTCTGAGGTAAATCCCTGAGGTTTCTTGATATAAAGGTCATGATGACAGTACAGATGTTTGCAGGGCCAGTGAAGATATATGCAGATGGCCCCGTCTGGGATTAATGCAATTTTAATGAAGATGACAGAACAGCCAAATCTCTATGAGACAAGATTGGCCTGCGTTAAAGGAAGAGGGCGAAAAATAAGAAAAATAAGAAGAAAAGAAAGATGTCCTTCATGCTACAGTGACTTGAAACCTCCTTTTAGATCAGCAGTTCCAATGCATTTATTGAAGTAGGTTACTGTAGTAAAAATACCATTTGATTTACCATCTGCCTTATTATATTACAAGTTTTATTAATATTATTGTTAATATTTAAAATGTTTGAACAGCACAACTGACAGACTGCATTGGAGGTTTCAAAGATACATAGAAACTCTCCCTCTAAATGGAAAGTTAAAATAAAAACCTGAAAAAAAAATCGAATGCAACAACTGATAAGCTTATAGAACAGCTGTAAGTGCAGCAAACACAGTTTTCTTTCTGGTAGCCTCTTGGGCTTATGAGTGTTTATTTTTGTAATGATGTGACTGGATGGCGGGGACTGGTGTCTATACTTGGATTAGGTGTTGGAAGTGTGAATCGGATCACTGGAGCACTGGTGGAGTTGTTGGACTCCTCATCAAAGGCTCTCTGGAGTCAAAACACAAGGTGGAGATCAGCTGCATGTCTGTGGTGTTTTACACTGGGTTTGTGTGTGAAGAGAGTGACAATTCACTTTGGCTGGAGATCTGAAGACTCTGTTCTGATCAGCACTGCTCTCATTAGACACTTTATCGTCAAAATAATCTTGTAAACAAGCTTTTTTTCTTTTAGTTTTTCTTAAGAGCAGCACAGATCCCGCGACACGCAGAGTGCTGGTGATTCTGTTGAAGACGGTTGTCAAAAAACCCATCAAGCTTGTAAAAAAGTTTTGCATAGACCAAGTGTGTGGCATCCTTGCTCCTCTGGCCCGTGGCACTCTGCACCTCTGCTTCTCCAGTTCAGCACTGTCATGTGACAACAGGCCATGATGCCAGCAGAGAAAAGACTGGATTAGAGAAGTTGTCTCCTGGGAAATTCTCTATTGCTTTTTGCAAGCCTTTCCATCATGACTCCGGTGAAAGCGTCCCATTATGGTACCGAACATAAACATTCTTTAATTCATATGATCATACTTTGCTCATTAACAAAATATCACACAGACCTTAGTTTATACTTATATGAAGCATAAAAATGTATTATACATTGAAAGATGGTTGAATTATAAATGAGATGGCTATCCACTAGGCTTCAAGGGCCAAATACGCCCCATTCACTCATTTATCCATTTCATTGCCATAGTGATCTGCAGATTTGGATCAATATATCGACAGATTTGAAAGCTGCTGTGCATATAATAAGAGCTGGATATTGTCAATTCTAGATGCTGCGGAGGTGCTAGTGGTCGCAGTAACTATTAAGAAGGATCAACTCCGACACAGAGACTAAGACTGCACGGCTGAAGCTGACTTAAAAGAGACCTTTAGAAATTCGCCGGATGAGATTTAGTGAGTTACTAGAAACTAAATAAGTAAGCAGACTAAATTAGCTTCTTCTAATTCGTCTCATTTCAAAAGTTCTTGTTCTTGGGTTGAAATAATCGCATTTTCGAACAGATGTGATTAAGCAGTGGCTTTGGGATTTCGAGTCTCTTTTTTCCCCCAATTTATTTATTTATTTTATTTAATCCGCTGGATTCAATGAATCACAGGCAGAAAGCTCTTTTAAGTATCCGCCATCGAGCTCATCTCAAAAGCTACAGGCTGCCTCTGCCGCTTATTTAAGGATGAGTCAAGTGAAGCTTAGAGAAAAAGAACCAGATTAAAAAAAAGAAAAAAGAGAAAAGTGACACAAAGTGACAAGAATGTGACACACAGAATCCTACCTGTTACTGTGGTAAAAAAAGAACAGAAAAATGATGTCATTCTTTTATAGTTGTTAGGATCCCGGCGCGCTTAGGTTAGACACATGAAAACAATGGAATTAGTGCACACGTCACACACATGTGAGTTCTGATTGTCTGCATGTGACAGTACTTGTCTGCATGATATATTACTGGATATGTGTTATTGTTAAGGTAGTATGCAGGTTAATATCAGTGATAGTTTGTAATTGAAGAAGCAGTGGTATAATTCAGATTTACACAGATTTACTTTTACAGATGTGTAAAAGTAAGCAGGTTAGTAACTGTAGTATAATAGCAGGTGTGTTCATGTTCATGATATTACTACATTACATTAGTATATGTAAGTATTATCGTTTTTATGTATTTATTCATACAATGGAAATAGCCCCAATACTAATTAAGCTGTTCTTATGTTATAACCCCCCTATAATAAGCAAATACGAGCCCAATAGGTACACGGTGTGTAGAAGGCGGCTTAAAAGTGTCATAAAGGAACTAGAAATGTCCTACGGGACCAGGGGCCAGACATGAGGCTGTGACACTTCAGTACCCTTCAAAACTGTACTGTTGGGTACTGTGGTAAAAACATGGTAATATATGGTACAGTCTAATATGGTGTAGCATGGTACAAATGTAAAATAAGCATGGGAAAACGTGATGTTTGCTGTATTTTCACTACAGTAACCTACTAAATATACATTTACTATGTCCAGCTCTGAGCTGGAACCTAAGTTCCCTGCAATGAGCTCTGCAGGTTTTAGATCTTCTAAAACCTGAACATCTTTTGTGTTCCCAGAGAAAGATGGGGTTTGATGGCAGCCTTTCTCCGTATTAATATATCTCCATTGATCAGGCTGCCCTCAACTGGGCAAACAGGCGCAGACGTGGTCGAACCATCATGGGACAGCGTGCCACTGGGGGCGTGCCTATGCTGCGTGGAGGGGACATCACTATGTGTGCTGCCATCTGGCCCAACGGAGCGGTTCACCACAGTCCATCACTTGGTCCATGCAATGCAGAGCGGCTGCTGCTCTTTCTTGATGAACTGCTCACTCGCCTCGTCAAACCTGAGGCCGCAGGGTCAGCAGGAAGAGAGGCCACATCTGAGTGGTTTTCTGCACACTCTCGCTTCTCTAATGTACCTTCCACCATATTGCCCTTTTCTGAATCCCACTGGGGAGTTATTTCTACTTCGGGAGGTGGAAGGTCTCTGATCACAATCCCCACGATCAAACCACGCTGGTCCAGGCTGTGGGCGGGGCTTGTGATGATATCACGCCAGAAGACTACTTAGCCTGGATCCGTCTGATGTCAGAGAGAATATTACCTAAGATGTGGGCTAAAAAGGAATGAGAGATTTGATGATGAAAACATCTAAATATGTATTTTTATATTTTTAAATTTGAGTATATTGAGTAACATATATATTTTCTTCTATGGGAAGAAACAATAAATACTGTATTACTTTGCCAATTATATTTGCCAATTAAATATGATCTATGCATTCTCTAACTTTAGTATAGATTTCTATAATGTTTGATTTTGTGACTATTGTTGCTGGATGGCATATTTGAAAATTAAAGAAGTCTTTTATTTTGCTTCATTACTTAAACACAATCTCTAAGCTCTAATTACTTTTTGATTTATTGCATTAATTTGGTTGTACACAATGTGTAATCAACTTTGATCTGGAAACATAGCTTTGGAAATGTGTGAAACATTTCTAATCGTGTGGATGGTTTTGAGTTTCAAGAAATGTGGTAATTGTTTCACAAATTGCGTTTTAGCAACACACAAAGCCCAAACCATAATTTCTGAGAAAAAGTGTGTGTGTGTGTGTATGTGTTGTTATTTTCCATGTCCTGTACTTTCCTTATTCTACCAGAGTGCTTGTACTACACTTTACTGTCATGCATTGATGACAGTGAAATTGGTAATATAATAATCCTGCTTATATGCTTGTATTGGCTCTACACCGGCTGTACTGCGCTGGTCAGTTCTCAGTGCATGTCAGCCAGTCAGTGTGTGTGTTTGCCAGTGTCATTATCTGCAATATTCAATTATGGTGTAAATCAATCATTTTTGATGATATCGCCTTCCTTAATCAAATCTATCTCAATCAATACGAGATTGTTGGAAGGACAGCACAAAAGAGGGCGTAACAACGGAGTAGGATGTTTAGTCACCCCCATGGCTCCCAAATTGGCACTCAGACTAGAGAGTCCAACCCAGACAAAACAGTCTGGTAAGCCCATAGGGTAGCCAGAGTGTTGCTTACTGCTGCCAACCCAGGGAAGGAAGCTAAAAGATTCATCACGCAAAACAAGCCCTGTAGTAACACTACCTTATCCAGGCTTGTAATGTAGTTTCCATACCCTGACGACCCCCATTTGCGGAACTCAACGTCCTGGTTTCCTTCTGTCTCTTTGCCTCGGAGAACCATTCATGTTAAGAAGGGAGGCGAGACAAGTCACCCCTGAAGCCAGGCCAGCTCCCACTACTTATAAAAAACAAACAACTCCCCCTAAATTTGCAACGCTGACATCCAGACTATGTGGAGAGCACTATGAAGCCCAGAAAACATTAAAATGGCAGGGGCCAGACCTGGGGGGGTGCTACTGAGTTGCCAACCTGGGGTGGGGGGTGCTTTAGGGCACAAAGACAGAAGTGCAAGGGCTTAAGCTCCCCCAGCTCCCCCTCATACACGTTACTGCCACAGCTTTATAGTAATTGAGGATGTGAAGCTCTTTATGTTAGAAAGAATATTAAATAACTCCGCCACTGGTGCTTTAGTTACTTAGCTACACACAGCATATTTCATTCTGACGTTATAATGCCCTCCCCAAAGTCCCTGCAACCCCCCTCATGCATTTATATGTTTGAAGTGAATAGAAAGCAGCAATTTGGGCAAGACTCGTACTACGGCGCTGAAAGCAGAGGCAGCTCTGTTCATTGTTTACCCATGATTCAATTTCCCCTCTGGCCACATACTGGAAAACTGCCAGGAACTGACAGAATAACCACACAACTATGTTCTTCATTAATAATAATTATAAGGAAGCCATGAAGAATGCTGACTGACAGGCTTTTGATCTATTTTATTTTTCTAATCTCCTAAACCGCAACCTGGCTTATTTATTTATATATTTCCAAAATGTCTTTTAATGTCCCTATGTCTTCCTTGTCTGTTTACCTTGTGTAAAAAAAAAAAAATGTGTTTTTTTTCCTTTTGCTCTTTAATTGTGCTGTTTTTAGCAACAGCCCAGCCCAGAGTGTGTCCGTGTTTTACATAAATGGAATTGTCTGCAGTTTACCCTTTATATTTCCCGCTGATTGGTTTCGGTTCAAATAAACGTCCTTTGAATTTAATTTTAGTCCCAAAATAAATAAATAAATAAATAAATAGAAACCGATTGCTTTGACACCGCTGTCTTAACACACAACTATATTACACACAACTTCAATGCCATCGCTGGAATAATAACAGGGATTATTCAATTAATCCCCCCCCCATCACCCCTCCTCTCCTCTCCTCTCCTCTCTCTCTCTTTCTCTCTCTCCCTCTCTCACACACATACACACATCACCACTTTAACATTTCATTTTGAAGACTGCAGCAGCCATGCAATCTAAAATGTAGCTTTATACAATGACACATCTAAGCTCTTATCATGAAAATCTCAGGTAATGAATAACCCTCATATGACAAGTAAGTATTTGCTTCCGCGTCAGGGAAGAGAAGACTTTGAAATGGAGAGGAATCAAATAAAAAACACTTTGACAGGAAAGAAAGTAAATAAATAAATAACTTAATTAATTAACTTTGGCGTTTTCAAAGAAGCCAAGTGTTTACTTCTGATATTTCCCCGTGTCTCCTTATATTAGTACAAATAATCCTTGCAAGTGCTTTGCCGTTTATTTGTAAAACATGCCAGGTAGAATCTCTGACAAAACAATCAATCAATCTAGTTTTGTTACAAAGAAAAAGAACATACGGGTGATATCAATAAACAAATGACATGCAACCATCAGGCATGAGTCACAGAAGACAATTTAGTCCAGTTGTAAAGCAATACTCTTAAGGGAAACTGATCTAGGGCAAGATCAAAACTAAGTTTGAAACACATGCTGATATCTGCTTTTTGTCAGCTGCTTCTTTCTCCTTGTCAAAAATATAAACGCTGTCAAGTATGACAAGCTGACGAGGACGGAGTTAACCTGCTTTGAGTTCCAATGATGAAATCAAACTGACTTTAATTGCTGTTTTGCTCAAGTGTCATATTTAAAAACAATGGGAACATACTGACGCCTGTATTGCCCTTGGTCTGGTATTGACGGTTGCATCTCAACGGCCCATTTGCCCCGCCACCACACCAGGTGTAAATTATATAGGAGCCCACTTCCTCATCTCAGCATGTGCCGGCATGTTATTTGTCGGTTTTAAAGTGGATTTTCCAGCAGGTGAAATATTCCCGGATCGCCTCCACCAGACCAGACTATCGAGTGTTAGCCAGTGACCTTTCCACAGGGACTGTTGAAAAAATGCCCTTAGTTAAAATCTCACGGCTGCTTGATTAACAAATGCTATGCTTTCTGACACCATGGCATGATTTTTCATTTTGGGCCTTGACGTAAAATCGATCGTTGGATTGCTTTATTACTTAAGAACTGTCAAAATAAATAAAAAAGGAAGAAATAAAAAACAACCATGTTAGCAGCAATAAAAACAACAACATGTAATGTAATAATAATAGTAATAATAATAATAATAATAATAATAATAATAATAATAATAATAATAATAATAATCACAACCACATCAACACAACATTGATGGGCAAGTGGTAATTATAATAACAAAACAACACAATTCTACTTTTTGTTCTGCATTCACAGGCGCATTTGTTTTTGTTCATTTTGTTTTCTGTTTGTAATCCGCCAACAGCCACTTCTCCCTCTCACCCCTATTTCTCTCAGTCTTGCTCCAAAAAGACGGACGAAGTGAGGCTGCTGGAGTGCGATTTGGCTCGTTCTCTTGGCTTTCATGGTGAAACTTTTTTTTCGGCAGAGGCCTGGCTGTGTCAATAAGAGGTACGGATTTGGAGAGGGAGAGCGGGAGAGGGAGGGGGACTGAGACCAAAACCACGGAAAGAAGGAAGATGTCCGGTCAGCCAGGGCACTTTGTTGTGAAAAGCTGCATTATCGCCTGGTCAGTGGGATCGCTGGGCTGTTTGTGTGCGGCCGCATCTGATTCGGGAGAAAAGGTGGTGATTGAGACTGAAAGCTGAAAAATATCCACAGCAAAACAAATACAGGATAGAAAATATATAAGCAGTAGACTGTGATGTCAGACAAAATACTGCACTCTGCCAACTCTTGAAAAGAAAAGAAAGAAAAGGTAAAACTGAAACTTATTTTTAGTCTTGGATTGCTCAGAACCTATGAGTCTAGTATGTAAAGAAATGACCTTGTCTAGTTTGCGCCCGCAGTGAGTCACAGAGTTTGTGCCCTGTTTATGCCACGTACGTCCGCCACAGTAGCTGAAGTGTATTGTATTTGTGTTTGTTTTATCCAGCATGGCATCTGTCTCATGAACTCATTGTGATAGTGTAGAGAGCTCCTGTATTTATGTGAAGATTATAATTATAATCTTTATCATTATTGATTTGATAGCAGACGCCAATTTCCTAAGTGGTCTCATATGGGAAACTATACATTTAAATATGTATTTTGTTATATATTTTAAATACATGTATAAAACCATGCGGTGGAAGCTGCTTGAGGGAGGGAGCCCTTGCTGGATCAGATGTGGGGAGAGGAGGGTGCCTGCATGTACATTTCTGTTTGTTGTTTTATGACTACAGTCCCACTGCAGCGATGACTGGGGTGGTTTGTTGCTGTTGAGCCCCCCGGCGCAGAGGCGTTGGAGGAGGGACAGTGTCTGGCGTCTGCTTCCCTCCGCCTGGGCGCTGCACACCTGTGCACATCAGGCTGAATTATCGGATTTCCTCCACACAACCCACTAATTACACCCTGGTGCTTCATCAATGCTGATTGATTTGGTTTTGCTTCGCAGAGCGCAAACGACCCCTTTAATCATTTCACGTCCTTCTCGCTGGATCCTTCCACTGGGCCTCTGCCAAAGAGCACTTATATTTCATTTCTTTCTTAGTGTCTTTCTTTCTCTCTTTCATTGTTCTTTCTCTCTCTCTCTCTCTCTCTCTCTCTCTCTCTTTCTTTATAGTGACTGTAAATAGGTCAAGTGCATTAAAGATCACCCTTGCTGGTCAGATTACTGGCGGAGAACAGGAGAAGTGGAGGAGTGGGCCTCGGTGCTGAATAATCTAGTTGTTCGTATCAGGAAGTTGTTTGTGTTGGGGAGTTGTTAATGTCGCTCTGGCTCTGGAACGTGGGGGGTGTTTTAGAAATGTCTGTTTGGGAAAGGGCTCAGATTAAACTAAAACTTCCCTTCATCCAACAATGATTAAATGCAATCCCAGTATCTGGTAACTGAATCCCACTGGGCCGAAGCAAGAAGAGCCTGGCAAACAAAATGCGGCAATGAGTCCTTTGGTTTTTAAAGCAGTACAGTAAAACTAAGTGAGATTTAATGACCAGTTTGTGGAGTTCAGATAAACAGAAGTCAATTATGGATGAGTGGGTGTCCATAGCTCACCTTCTGCTTACAGACCATAAGTGGCTGTTGTGCCTGAAGAGCAGACATTCCGACACAGGTAACCGTTTCAAAAGTAAATGTTTAAATATGTGAATGGAGTACATTCTAATACAGCAGCCCCTGAATTATTGAAAGTAATTGAACTCACATCACTGGCGCTGATCTGCCGGGGCAGGGAGAAGCACGTCAATGGTGGGGAGTTAATCTGCACGAGACGTCAGACTGAAAATCCATGGTCAGGCAGCTCTCCATCTTTCGGTTTCATACGGTGACATTCTGAAGGATTTTACAAGCCGTGGAGGTAGTTGCCTTGCAGGTACAGAGGCGGTGTTATTGTCCCTGTGCTTTATTTTTCTTCTTCTTTAATTTTAGTTTCTCAAGGCCATTCACACTCCTGCTCTATGCTCGTTTTAATAATGTGGAACGGTTACTCTAGCAGCTTCTACTATGACTCCAGGCTTCTGTCACACATAGCCGAGTCTCTGGAGATTGAGTCAAGTCTAGCCACCTATCCATCTATGCATGTATGTTTGTGAGTATGTATGTATGTATTTATGTATGTGTGGATCCCCTGCGAAGGGTGCTATTCTCAATAAAAAATGATTGAATCAATTGATTGATATACCATCTTTGGTAATCTAACCCTATCCTTGCGAGGGAGCTCTTATTGGCAGGGTATTTTTGGAAGTTGACAGTGGCAGTTCCCTGCTGGAAGCCATGTGAAAATATCCAGACAAAAAAATCTGCAATGTCATGTCTCATGTTATATGCCACTCTGCCTTTAATCCAGGAGCCTGGACGACAGCAGGCAGCTATTTATTTGCCACTTTCTTATAGAAGCGTATGAAAAAGAAATGACCCATGTGAAAAGCGAAAAATCAGAAACCTGTGGGGCCGACCAGTAACCAGAGCCAATAAAAGAATAAACAACAGCAGCATTTTGCAAGTACACTCTCATCCTGTGAAGTCCTCGTCCGGAGTTGACTCCTGTGCTGAGATCACGGTCTGTGAATACACTGATGTCACCGGTGTCATCCGAGATCTCAGTCAAACCCAAGTGCGTTCTTTCTCATCGCGCAAGTGTTCATTTCTCTGAGCGTCACTTCATATATTTGTCCTTTGATGTGAGTAGTCACTGACAGACTACACTCACTCATAACATGCCCCACACATACATACAAATTCAATTGCTTTCATGATATTGCTTTCAGTAGAGATGTGTAACTCTTGGTTAGTTTCTGGGCTTCATCTTGTTTCCTTTCTGTCCTCATGGTACATTCAGATCCTTTTAAAATATTACATTTGTAAAAAAAAAAAAAAACCTAAACAGTATTGTTAAATTGAGTTATTCAGTTTCCATAGAATAAAATGTTCGTGACCCCAAATAACACACTCTGCATTGGATTTCTTTTAGCTAAGAAGTAACATGAATTTCATCTTAAAACTCTTTCAGTGAAATCATTCTTTTGATTGATGATGATAGACAGCATGCTCTTCCTAAGGGGATGAGCAATTCTTTTTCTTTTATGCTATATTTCTGTTCTTGTATTTAATATTTATTTATGTGTTTGCTTTTTTAAAGAAGCCACACACAAAAAAGAAGAAGCTACAAACTGTTTTCACAACGGCAGAAAGCTATTCATGGTGGTCAGTCTTATCCCTGGCCAAATCCTGGAGCCGGTTTTCACAAACACTTAGAGGTCCATGAAAGGTGACTCCCACTGGCACTAATTACAGAGAAAACGGCAGCGGCAGAGAAAACACTGGCTCTGCCCCAGTGCCCCAGTGCTCTGCGGAGACTGGCAGGAATCACTCTGCCATCACGCTAACTGAACACTAATAAAACCAGATCACGAGCATCGTGAAAGTCTTCGTCCTCTGTGCTCTCTAACCCTCTCTCCTGGTTATTAATGGACACCAAACGAGCACGATGGGTCGAATGGCCTCCTCTCATTTGTACACTTTCTTATGTTCTTCTTTCTTTCTTATAAATCCCAAACTGAGAAGCATCCTGTCAAGGTTTCCAGACCTATCCTGATACTCTGTAAGTATTTGATGTCTACATTGGGTTTGGTTACATTTGGTTGTGTGTAATATACTAACATTGCCATGCTGATTGATAATGGCCGACATCCGTGTTCCCCCAGTGGGTAATGCACACTTAGCCAAGCAGCACTAGGAGTGGGTTGGAGAGGTGTTGGGTGGGATGAGGAGGATTTGTTAACTGGGGGAGTCTTTACTGGCACCCACAAGTTTCGTTTTTTTTTATAGCTGTGCTATGTGTATCTAATTGTTGTGAGTGGAGGTGTTCACATTAATGATCAGGCATCAATTGGGTGACACTTGTGGACTGGTAAGGGAGGCAGTGGACAAATTGGGTGGAAGAGCCATCTAGATTTTTTGGACTTGTACAACAGTTCAACTCAGGTCAGTGGAACAATATTAGGGCCAGGGCTGGAACGTTGATGAGATTAGTCTGGTGTATTATGGACATGACGTTTGAAAAGAGGACCGCTGATTGTTCCCATGAATAATAATCATAAAAACAATCATCATCTCCTAACGAGGTAAAAGTCCTTGTTTTATGGCCTGTAGTTCATAGCTAGAAACTAGAATTTTTTTTAAGCCTAATTGCCATCTATTTAGGAAATGCAGGGAATAAGGTAATAAGCAATAGAATTTGATATACTTATTATGTTCTCCCTTTTATACGTGATGAATGTGGCGTATTGTGCTGGGCGGATTTGCATAATCCTGACTTTTAAAGCATTTCAACACACACTGCCTCAGCAGCCGAGGTAATGAAGATGCTGTGAGGCAATACAGAAATTGCCCCAAAATGTATATCAATATTTGTTTATAATTGCTGCAGAGCCTGAATGTTGTTCCCGGCATAGTATGCGTTTGCGTTTCATTTTATCCATACGCCACGAGCAGTGCTTTAAAAAAAACGAAACACACAGCACAACAACAAACAAACAAACACACAAACTGAAAAGAACTCTTACACTACAGGTTTCAAGACGAGTTCTGGTTCGTGCCGGCATTTGTGTGTTGCATAATCACGTACACTACGACTGAAGCTAAAAATGGTAGGTTTCAGACATGACCTACTTTCGACACACTCCAGACAAAAAATTTCGCTTGCCTGTGATGTCAGCGCTGGAAGAAAAACAGTCTAGGCACATTCATTGCCACTTAAGTTTTACCCAAGACTAACATGTACAGAAGCTGTTGGACCAATCAGAATATGAAACCTGTGTTGATCTGAATTGATAACTCTGATGCTTTCATGTGCTAAGGGGCTGCTATAGATTTAACCCCAATCAATACCTAAGGGACACTTGGGGAGAAAAATTCAAAATCAGCCGCAATGTTTTTGTCTTCCGTCGTTCACGCTGTGCGGATATAATAACAGATAGTACTGTAAAAAAATATAAAAGCAATTATTCAACAGTAATTGATCCGCAGAGACACTCTTGCAGGTCAGGCCGTTAACCTTGTTGGAGTTAGTGCTTTCAAAGGCAATCTGACGACTCACAGGAAAATGACAATGCGGACTTCGGCGATCAAAACGCACTCCGTTAGCTTCATCCGGGGAGAGTAGAGAGTGGCGGACCTGTCATTTCTATCAAAGCATGCTGCTCATGCATTTTTAAAACCCCTCGCCATACTACAATGCTTCTTTCATCTAATTTGTGATTATTTATTTTTTTACAGTTTGATCAGTTTTTTAACGTTTGTTGATTTTCAACCGAACAAATTACACAACTAATTAAATGAATAATCATCATCTTCATCATTATCATCATCATCATCATCATCATACCCAAAGAAGAATAACTAAATAAGGGATTTAACAGAAAAGGCTCACATTTAATAATTCAACCTGAACCTCTTTAAGATTTGCTTTGATGTTTAGCTTCGTTTAGCCCCGGTCACCCGCCAAAATATCCCAGGCCTTTGAGATTTATGATGTACTCACAACCCCGGCAGGCAGACTTGAATAATTCACAATGCTCTGAGCGGCACGTGCCCTGCATGTTTGATACTGAGGTGAGAGAGAGGGGGGTGGCGGAGAGGGAGAGTAACATCACTCTTCTTTGTCAGTGGGGGCCACAGTCCGATCGGAGAAACAGATCACGTCTGTGGCTCGAACTCCACCACAGAAAAATGAATACATAAATAAAAGGCGCTGACTAATCCTTCTGCAGCTCTGATGTTGAAATTCATAAGGGCTGCCTGAGATCCCTGGTCCCTTATCGCATTTCACCTGCGTTATTAAAGAATGGGGCAGGAGAGAGAGGCCAGACTCGTTCAGGCCTGGAGCGCGCTGGAGCGTGGAGTGGAGTGGGGGGGTAAGCAGGGTGAGAGTCGAGTAAAACAGAAAGAAAATGCAAAAGTGATGATTTATTATCGTGCAAATTCATTAATATTTATGTGGTTTTAGCTCTAAGTTCATTTCATCATCATTATCTTCCTCAATTTCATTTTTATTTACTAGCAGTAAATATCTGAGGTAAAAATACAGTAAGGTGTAAGAAGAGTTTATATGTCCTGCCTTTTCTTAGGCTGAGGGGCGTTCTGCTGATGAGTGAGGACAGGACATCCCCTCAGCTAAATTACGTGTAAATCCAAGCTCGTAAAATCAAGCTCGTAGTTGACTGAAAGGTCAACAAATACACAAAATCCTGATCCTGAAAGTAAAAAAACAGCAACAAAATTTACAAATAAATAAATAAATACATAAATTCTAAACACATAAATAAATCAATAGTAGTGTAGTTGTGTTATTCATTAATAACTTGAATTTGAAATGCACATGAAGGTAGGAGTGGTGTAAGAGTTACGTTTTGATTGGTTATTTTGAATAACTGGTCTGAAGCCTGCAATTAAATGAAGCTCTGTGTTAAAACTGAGTTGTATTGTGGTCCGGACAAGGGTTAGGGTTAGATAGAGTCCTCAATAAGCTTAGGCTTTTGTTAAGATGATGGTTGCGTTCGTACTTCGAGTTTACTGAACTGAATTGGGAATTTGGGCCTAGGTGTAGATTTTGGATGCAGCTGTTTGTGTGGCAGCCATGTTTCACATCTGGACAGGTTTAATACAATTGTAAGCTGAAGCATGTAAACCAAAGATTTTCTGTGTGGGAGTTTTTGAGTCCTGTCAACTATCACAATGTGGAGTTTGTTTTCCTCCCACTAACTAACAGCCCATCCCCTACACATCCCCTAAGTGGCCTACGGAGAACGACGTACGTTCAGAACAACAGCTCCCTTTTTGTTCTCATTCATCAGTGTGTTTCAGTAAATCAAAGATGCGTCTCCCTCCTGATTCGACTAATCAAAGCAATGCCGGGGGGCTGCGGTCGATTTCGGATTGACGCCGTTTCATTTAGAGTGAAATCACAAATTGCATTAAAAGCCATCGCGTTAAACGGACGAGTGCACAGGCCCTGCAGGATGGAGACTGGCTCTAATTACTCTCTGGGGTCCTCTTTGAAAGAGGTGGGGTGAAAGTGTCTCAGTCTGGCCTATCTAACAATCTCCCTATAGTTTTGTTGACCAAGTAACTCCTTGTTCCAGTGGCACACAATCACCCAGGTTGGAGATACACTACAGAGTCCCCTTCCCACTGTAAAGTGTGATTTTATAAGTGCAAGATATTGTCAGGCAAATATTGTAAAGCTGATCTGCTCTTAAGTGGTTAGTATCCTGCATGTGCTGCTAAAACGAGAGCTCTCACTCGTTCAGGGATGTGTCCTTGAAGTGATCCGTCGAGGTTGACCTCACTGCAGAGCGATGGACAGTCATCAGTCCCACTAGAAAAGATCCCATCAGCGCAAGAACTGCAGCATGGTGTTCTCTGGCAGCTGCGAGAGACAGCAGTCTCAGAGAGTCTTTGAAACTGAGTGCTGTGAACAAAGAAATGAAAAATGACAGGCCGTCATGCGCACAGCTAGAGCAACACGTGGCGATGCAGTGTATCATTTTGTGTTTTCTCCGACACCCACTGCTGCCTCCATAAAGACACTTTAAAAAGGGCACTGGAGTCCTGGAATGTCAGGGAACATGTGACTGAAAGAGAAAATAAAACGTCTCACGGTCATTTTGAATTGATTCACACAATCCTACACCTGTTGTAAGGATGTATATATGGATACATATACGTACACACACTCACACATTTTGTTTGTATTTATTTATCAATTCATTGATTTTAATGGTGATACCTGGAAAACCAGGTTGATGTTCAGTCTTGGCTGCCATTCCTTGGCTGAACACCATGTGGCGCTAGCGAGTAAAGGGCCAATCCAATGCCCTGGATGGGAGGCACAGGCTGAGCCGTATCTGTGGAGAATTTGCAGGCACGAGGCAGATGGCAAACAGTTGGAGCTGAGTAAATATGTGGAGGAGATGGTACACAGGCAGCCTGGGGTTTGTGACAGCGCCATATTGTGTTAAATTTTGTCTTGGTACACAGGAGACTGACTTGTGAGGAAGCCCATTCAGGAAGGGAACCAGGCTGCACTTTAGTGTTGCTGTGAAGTCAGCGTTCTTCGGCCAGGCAAAAACACTGCGACAGCAATAATCTATACACGGTGCTTGTCTGAGGAGTGTGGGTGGGAGATTTGTACGTTTTCAGTGATTTTAGAATTTTGTAAATCAATCAATCTATCTATCTATCTATCTATCTATCTATCTATCTATCTATCTATCTATCTGTGTCTCTGTCTGCCTTCTATCTGTCTACTTGAAATACAAAGACAGAAGGTAAGTGTTGGTAGTTGGAAGGGGAAATTCATATTTGCTTGGTCAAGCATGTAGGTGTGTCCTAGGTGTAGCCCTTTGCTTGCACGGGAGGTTGAGGTTCCACTTTACTGTACTGGCAGTTTTTTTAATCTTTATATGATCTTTATAAAACTTTGTTCCATCAGTTTCATATAATCAAATTTTCTGTAGACCTGTGAAAAGATAATGAAAAGAAAGAAATAAAATTGGAAGAGATGAGGAGTTTATCTATTGAGGTGGATCTGGCAATCTATCAGATTTCTGGTTAAATACCAATTTACTGCTGCCTAGAGGTTCCATAATTAATAGTAGAGGAAATGTAAATCAATCTATTCATTAAGCATTGAGCTGATATAAGGATATGTGTGGTGTAGACGTTCGAGAAACGGCCGAGGCGATTTTCATTTTTACATTTTAACTTTAATTACTTTTGTTTTCGAAAGATTCCCGCAGATACGTTTTCGAAGGTCATAGTGCACAGCCAGAGGCAGAAGTTAATTACAATATCTTAATGCCAATTTTTAGGCAGAAACAAACTTTAATTAGGTCTTTGCATGAAACTGGGTTTCATTTGAACTTGGTAAAGAAGATCGTCTTCCCACTAGATGAGACAAAGATAGACGCCAAGTGTGGCATCATATTTAATTCAGAACAAGATGTTGCATCTGAGTTTCACACTCGGCAGTGTCCTGAATCTCCTTCACTTTCAACATGGCTTCTGCTGGTACTCGTGTTATAAAGAAGAGCTCAGATTTAATACCGAATTCAACAAGCCCGTTCAGAAGCCATAAACCAAGAGTACCCCTTCTCTCTCTCTCTCTCTCTCTCTCTCTCTCTCTCTCTCTCTCTGTCTCAAAAAACACACACACGTTCACACAGTGTCCTAGGCAGTCCATTACAGGTCAAACTACCCCAGTGATATTAAGCAAGCCGTTTAACCAGGAGTCTGGGAGAGGCAGCTTTGTGCTTTGTGGATCAATAAACACGTAGTAATCAAACAGGAGAGCCAGGCCAAACGACTGCCTCTCGCTCTTAGCCTCCACGGTGTTCCTGCGCTTTCACTCTGTGCCCGTGTTGCATCTTCAAGGCCGCCTGTTCCCTGTTCCTGGCATTAACACCAATACATTTTCACTTCAAACACCCCTGGGCTAGTGGAAGCCCTTGTATGTATTGCTTCGTCTCAGCGCCTCTTTCCCATTAAACCCTGTTGGCCTCTGGGCTGAGATAGCTCAGAACTGACTGTCTTACAGAGGGGAAACATTTCCTCAGTACCTCATGACGTGTGTGGCTGAGCGTATCCGACATACTATTCAACACCCCCCACTCTCCCAGCTCCCCCCACCACAACTGCCATCTCTTCCTAATCTCCCCCAGGTACTGCAAACGTACATTGACTTTTCCTCCATTTACACCTAAGCAGTAAAATCCACCTGGAACATAACATCTGCTACGGGAGTGCACATCAGTCACACCTTGAGAGTACTCTGAAACACAAGGATGCACCACAGGCCAAATTTGGACAAGAAACAACAGCAACGACAAATGACAACAGGCTACAGCTGAGCAAGAAATAACAACAACAGGCTAAATATGGACATCAAACAACAATGGCTAAATCAGAACAAGAAACTACAACAGCAAAAGGCTTAATTTGAACAAGAAACAGCAACATGCACAATGACAACAACAGAGGGGTGTACTATGAAGCGAGGTAACTGGCTTATCCAGGTAACTTCAGGAGTAACTTTGCAATGTCGGGTGTAACTTTTTTGATGCGATATACTTTGTCTATTTTTAATATGCATAGGCTGGGCCTATATACACAACACATTTTCTTCCATAGGAATCCTGAGGGTGATTGGTGTGATTGTCTGTACGCATATCCCCATTAGAGCACCCCTGGGAGAACATGAGGGGGATTATGTGAATAGGAAGTCATTTCACAGCATCAATGTTCAGGTATTTGATCATTTCGTATTTGATCTTAAGGCTAGCCTATATTATTTGCTTCTTAAAACTTCTACTTATATTCAAGACAATTAAAGACACATTAGGGGGTGATTGTCTTACAATGGTAGTTTGTTAAAATGGCCTGCAAACCTTTGTCAGATGACATGTGATCACCATTTAATGGCGACCAGTCTGGAGGCTAGGTGGTCTGGGCCAGTGCATGGTTCACGCATTTTTCGGGAATCCACTCTTGGTCAGAGATTTGACAACAAGGTAAGACAACCATCACCCTACATTTCACACATCACACTGTATTGTGACAATTTCTTTCTATCGTTCAAAGGGTGTTTTGATGGCCTGCTGCTTGGGGACAGAGGCTACCCGTGTCTGCGTTACCTGATGATGCCCTATCCTGACCCACAAACAAGGGAACAAATAAAATATAACGTGGCTCACAGTAACACAAGGGTCAGGATAGAGATGACATTTGGGGTCATCAAAGCATGCTTTGCTTGCCTGCCAGACTTGCGTCTGCGTCTGGAGTGGGCATGTGAGGTGGTGGCAGCATGTGTAGTGCTCTATAACATTGCCACTATTAGAAAAGACTGACGCCACCAGGTGTAGTGGACCCAGTGACGTTGGATCACCCAACAGGAAGAGCCATCAGAGAGGCCATCACAAATCAATTTTTTCACCAATAAGAAAAGACACATGAAATTATTATTTTTGATTTGTGTAATTATTAATTGACATTCTTAACTTAACATGATCAAAGGAGGATGGTCAATGTATACCAATACCTTTTTGTCATGTTCCAATTTTTCTATATCCAATTTAAGTTTCTTTATTTGTAGCCTTTTTTCCTGGCAACCGCACATTGTCAGATCCAGCCTGCACAGCAAAACCCATTGAGAGAACGAACATGGCATACAGGATACGGCATCATTAGTGTTACACATTGTCAGTATGAATAATCCTTTTAATAGCAAAGGAAAAGCTACCCTTTGGGTTCTCTGAGAGGCCTGAGAGGAGGTAGCCATGGTTGGGGAGAGAAGTTGATTTAGCTCCTCCTGAAAGACAATAATGTGACTGCCAACTGACCAAAGCTTTTTTCTTGAAGGTTCATTCTCATTCAATAGATGTTTGACTGGAAATATCAGCTCATGACAATTTGCCATGCATAGCCTAGTATTAGCCTATGTTAGTCACCGTTAAATAGACATAAAAGTACAAGTGATGAAATGGATCAACCTGGATGTGTGTGTCAGACACGGCTGACATGGTCTCTTCACCCAAGTCCTCCTAAAAAGCTGTTAAATTGTGTCAACATATCAGCATTGATAAATCCACAGAGCTCCTCAATTGTTTCCACACTTACCTCTACCTGAGAGTCAGATGAGGGACATGCTGGTGGCTGGAGCAGATCAATAGTATCCCCCTGAACTGTACACAAGACAGGCATGTGAACTACATAAAATGTTAAACTGGGCAATCAAAACAATTGATATGATATTACCCTGTACATAAAGGGTGGACATCAAGCTGCCACCAGGGTCAGAACTGACTCCCCCCTCGAAGTTATTCTATACAATAGCATTAAATTCATACAGGCAGCCCTACAGCCTGGGTGCTTTAGGAAGTAGATCTTAATTCATTAACAGTGAGTAACGGGTCAGTTTCACAGATGTAGCCCATGTGTAGGCTATAATTGAATTATCCTAATTGTTTTCAAATATTTAGATAGACTATTTTACGTGTCCTTACATCTCAATCATATTACAAATAAAAGAAGAATCCGTAAGACAAAATAGAGAACATATGACAAGAACACTGTTCTTACGAATTGACTCTGTCAGCAATGCGCTGCCAGCAAGCCTCGCTGGCTTTGTTGGCCGCCACGGTGTTAGATTTAGCCGCTGACCTTTCTTTAAACCCTCATATCCTGACATTATCAGCTGCATTTTTCCAGGGATAGTCCGGCGCACAGACACTGCACACACACTGAGCATGTGCACCCACTTCATGTGAACGCGCACAAACTCCAGTTCAGTCACACCGAGTCAACTAACCGACATCTTAATCACCGTCGTAGTACCGGTTAACACCAGTTTAGGCAATCAGAGTTTGTCAACCCTGACTTTCCTTGATAACCCCGAGTTAAATCTGAGTAGGTTAAACTCCCTTCGTAGTACAGCCCTCAGGTTGAATCTGAACAAGAAACAGCAACATCAACAACTTAGACAACTGCTGCTGCTCAGGAAGCACATTCACTCAGCAGACTGGAACAGGTCTTCGACTTATAAATATCTCTCTCACATTTTAAGCCCTGTGCCATTTAGCAAAGGCTTTTCCTACAGTACTTATGATTTCATTTTCTCCACACCAGCTTTATGTCTCAGATTTTCTGGACAGATCCTCCGCAAGTGCAAGAGACATTCCTACCTCGATTTCGGTGTGTATACCACCTCTCAAAACTGTTCACCACATGGTTTTACAAGCTATAGTGTGATAGGAAAATGCATGTAATCTATCAGGCTCTGACGGCTGATGATCTGGGAAGACCCAGGTACTGCATTTGCCATGTGTTCAACAGTGATATATACTGTACAAACTGTCTGGCCATGTCTGCCTGCAGGAGGAGAATAAAGAGATTTGGAAGGAGAAAAAGGTACAGTGTGCGATTATCTGCAGCGAGAGTTCATCATGACCAGTGCAGCTTTCCTTTTACTTGAGTTATACCTAGCATTTGTGTTCGTTATCAGAGGATTTGCCTGGTTTTATAAGTGCTAAAAAGCCTTAAACGTGATTCCTCTGTGATTTACTACACTTTACTGCACTTTCACCTCGTATGTGACAGGACACTTTACTATGTAAACAAAATAATGAGAGAATAAAATGATTGCAAGATAAAAAAAGATAAAAAAGAAAACAAGATCTGAGTAATGAGAGGAAAGGTTGAAAAGTCATGGCTGTGTGTGCACCTGCAGGATAATAAGATCTTAGCAGGCGTGGGCGGGTGTTTTAGTTTTTGTATTTCTTTATGGTTTGTCTTATACTGTTGCTCTTTGTTGTTTCAGAATTGCTTGGGTTACAGACGCACCTGTACGAGTCTTTTGAGCTACAAAAAAAGGAGACGAAAGAGGAAAAAAGTAGTTACTGATTCCTGGAGGTGCAGAAAATGAAAGTTAAGTTTGTTTTTAAAGTGAATAAAGATCCCAAGATGTCTGCTCCCATCAGGGCACAAGTGGAGGCCTGCTGATATTAGGATGATTGAGTGTTTGTGGTCCCTTGGCCAAATGTCAGGGCATTTCCCTCCCAATCTGAGAACATCACTCGGGCCAGGACAGATTATACCAGATCGATCGACTGTTTTTCCCCACCTTAAAATGCGAAAAGTGGATTGCGAAACCCGCCGTTTGAAGCCGTAAAGCTTCACGGCCATTAGTTGTCAAGATATCAATACATCAGACTAACTGCCAGTTTAGTCCCCCCACCCACATCATCTCTGGGCAAAATATTGATTTTCTTTCATTCTTTATTGTTATTCTAAATACATGAATTCAAATCATGTCTTCCTTCCTTCTTTCTTTTGCTCTTTCTTTCTTTCATTCTATCTTTCTTTCTCACACTTGGTGCTGACAAAGCATTCTCTTCGTGCTCTCGTGCTCTCTTATCCTAGATTCAGACCTCTGGAGTCAGTGCCTCATATTAAGGCCATGTATGCTATCCTGAGATGCAATTTTTCAGGATCGGCCAATCAGTTGCTCATCCAGGTTCCAACACTAAAGCCCAGCTGCTGTCCACAAACTGCAACACAATGACAGGCACATTGGCACACCATTTTTTCATTGCAGGATACAACAAGGAGGTTCACATTTGAACAGGGCCTTTCGGAAACCAAAAAGACTTTAAACGTACAAACTCTATATTAGTGACAAATTGATATAGATGAAGTATAATGGCTGGGTTTCCATCACAGCTTTGAAATAATGCATATCAAATTAATTGACCAGAGACTTTTGAAATTATGTTTGACACCTGATGTGAGTGAAAAGAAGAACAGCCATCTCTCTCTCTCTGTCTCTGTCTCTCTCTCTCTCTGTGGCGCTCGCTGTTTTCTGAAAAGCATCCATCGATTCCCCCTAGTGCAATATCATTTAATAGAATGATTGTGAGATTGCTATCTGGCATTGTTTATTTTGTTCCTTTGGTGTACCCATTGTCTCCGCGAATGAAGATTTTCATTGGCAAAAAGGTGGAAAATGTGTTTTGCCATCTGTCAATATGCTGCATATCTTATGGAATTCAGATACCACAAAAATAACTAAACAAAACAGAAAGTACTGGAGCATTGTTATGTAACGATCCTAGGCACTTCTTTGTTCTAACCGTTTTGTCCTTCAGACAATCAACTGTTTTGCTACTTTTTAGGTTTTCAGTTAAATTCCAATCAGTTTGACAGAGAGAAACACAATGACGTCCAATTTACTAAAGTAACCGTCATTCCAGCAAATCACAAGCAATTCTTAAATGAACTCAAGGCGGTTTGTTGCATGACAACAGTTATGATTTTGGCAATAGTGAGACTCTGTCCTATTCAAGACACATGTTCTTAATATATAAAATAAATGGGTATATTAATAAAAAAGCCTGATTTGGAGGTGGATACATGAACTTCAAGAAAATACAACAAGGGAAAATTAAAAGATTAAATGAGAACGGGACTACGCACTGAATGATGTACCATTATTGATTTGATTTGAAATGTTCTTTCTCAGCTTTGGACTGGCGAACTAACGTTCTACACGCAAACATCTTAAACCAAATTAGTTGATGTTTTTCCTCAGTCGAATGTCATGTGACCACACACAGCAAGAGACCGTGGCCACGACTCAACTAGACTGTCAACAACATTTCTTGGGGGAGGAGAACATGGGTAAGGTACTACTAGGTGACCAAAACAAAAGGTTCATGTGTTTGCCAGGACCATAAACGAAACTTTGAACCTACCAAAGAATCACAGATCACAACAGCAAAATATCACCTGGCGTCAAGCTTTGTGCTTTTCACGCTTTGTTGGAAGATTGATTTCACCGATTCACTGATCTTGTTTTTAGTCAGACCCAGCGTGTTAGTGAGCTTCGATCCGACTCCCACCTCTTTCCTTTCTGCTCTGCCCTCAATTCAACTCTGACAATGTTGAGACAGTCCCTCCTAGCTGGACCAGAGATCGTCTGACCCATTTTTCTTTGGCGCACAAGGAAACGGTGGTGCATCACTAATGGAGAGCGCATTAATCAAGGGTGCATCATTTAAAATCTGCGAATTGTGTAAAAAAAAAGTATAAAAAAGTATAAATCTTACACCCAGATGGCGAACATTAGAGAACAGTTTTCTCTTAATTAGGAAATGGAGACAACTTAACAGCTATTGATTTGGGCTGAAAAGGGAGGTAGAGAGATGGTAAATTAAAAATGTATAAGGTCAAACTCTACACGCTTAGAAAACCCAGTTAGTGCTCGAGGTCCTCAGTCACCTATGAAGGACACGCAACAGCCAATATGAGTGGATATGGAGTTCCAGACCTAACCTAAACTGAATCTCCATATCCATCCCACCATTCATCAACTCATGATTGCTCTGCACGTCTGTGAAAAGGACAGTCAGCACAGCGGCTAGATCTCTTTACAGAGACTCCCAGAGAGACAGAACTCGAGGGGGTAGACAGGACCCCCTGTGTCACTCCACCTAAGAGACAGCACCTGTACCATGGAGGTTTATTATAACACTATACCTTCAGCTGTCATCTTCTTCCCTCGCTCTCCACTCGTTCAGGGCAAATATTGACACGAATCCTCAGTTAATAATTGGATGGAAAAAGCCTTCAGGTTTTCAGGGCTACAAATGAGTTATCAGCCCACTGTGGCTCCACGGTCCCTCTTCGCTGGTGACTGATTAAGTAACCACATGCAAAGATGAAGTAGATATCGCTGTGCTACTTTTTTAAATAGTACATTTAGCCCACATTCTGTGTGATACAGTTTACTATTGGAGATCTGCACAATCTACAGTCTGAACCAGGAATTCGAGGAAGTGGTGAGGAGACACTCTGGCTCTGATGTCTGTGGGGATCTGGGTCTGACTGAAGAAGACAAAGGAGGAGAAATGTGGAGAACGAGAGGAAGGGAAGGCCGGTCAGCGGTAATTCGGTGTGATTCACTCCCGGTGCATTTTTATTTTATCCCGACAAAGTTGGGGTTTACTAAAACTCTGCAGTTTATCACACCAAAGATCAAATTAAAAACCAGAACTGCTTTTGCTTGGTTTCAGTGCAGTGCTGAAGTCAGTTCTCTCCTGGTCTTTGTACACAGGAGACTAGTCCAGAGGATGCAAGCTAGGAAGGTAGGAAGAAGCCTGTTTTTTCTTCCCCAGTTTTTGGGAGATTGCTCAGTGTAAAAAACAATATATTTTTCCTGAGGTATTTCACCTTGACTAGTTTTAAAAGTCTGCAATGGAGAAGGAGAATCATTAAGGGGATTTTTACAGCTTCCTGGCAGTAATCTTAGTAGACTCTTAATCTGCTTAATTATATGTACCTTTTTACACTCGGCTTTTTAAAAAATGTTTGCTTTAACTGGGGGCGTTTTTAGAGTAGCAGTTTAAGTGCTTATATTGCTTCTCAGTCGGGGTTATTCACTTCTGGGACGAACGAGTTTGCCTGAACATCGAGTTCAGTTTGTTTGAGGCACTGCCGTTTCTTAATGGTGCATCTCAGCCATGTTTCTTCTTCTCTGGGCAACTGGCTGGATTTATTTAATCAATGGCTGTGTTTCTCCTTTGAGAATTGCCCTGTGTCTCCAATCTGGGCCCTGGAGTCCAATAGTTTGTCATGTTTTATGGGCATCTTCAGTGAGTGACTAAAGATCACATTGATTTTGACTCATTATGCCAATAAATGATTCAAGTATGTAATGGAAGACCTTGACTGGACCCTGTAGAATAGCTCTCCAAGACCAGGATTGGAGATGTCTGCCCTGTATTTACACAACAATGAAGATCAAATTGCTTAACCAAAGCTAGTCGATTTTGCATTGCAGCTGGGGTTCAATTATTGTGTTTCTCCTCAACTTCCATTGCATAATAAGACATTTCAGGTAATGTGCATTTCACTATCCCCCCCGTGCCCCAACCCCCTTTAATTGTCTTGATGAGGTGCCAGAGCTGGTGCCAGGCCTGCTTCACAGCTTGGCAGCTTGGCTGACAGTGACACAGACACCAAGACAAGATAGCGCCTGGACCGGCACGGTGGAGGCATTCCTGCAAGGCTCCGGCCTGGCGCTGTCTCCAAATTGCTTCCCATGAAATTTTAAAGGCCGTCTGTGACTGTGCTCTGAATAATTGAATAAGGGAAATACCTAATTTCTTCCTGGATAATAAGTCCCGGAATAACGGACTCTAGAAGACGCACGTCGAGAAAACACAACCCCAAGAAACAAAAACAAAAAACAACAAAACATGAACGGAGCCAGAAGCGTTGAGCACTAAGATGGGAATTTGACAATCTCTCTTTGCCTTCCTCCAGGCATCTATCTTTAATTAAAAACAATGCTTTTACTGTCTGAGATAAGTGCACTGCAGCTCAGAGTACCTGCGCAGCCCAACCACTGAGTCCCTCTCTGGGTACCACACCGCAGCCCATCTCGCTAGCTTCTCCTGTGTGGTTTCTGAGGGGGGCTGCATTTTTAATCGCCAGTTTATTGTGTACTTGTGTACTCAGCCAATATTAAACATATCCTTGCAAGTTCCCACACACATACACAGTGCAGAAGCAGCACTGAGCTCCAGAGAGAAGGTGGCAAGATGTTTACTTATTATTATTGTTAATTTGATTATTTTATTATTATTGAATTGCATCAGCAACCTCTCTGAGGCTGTTGATATGTTATGTCTTAGCGCTCTTCCCTGTTAAAGTTGTTATAAACTGTAAGCTCAGAGTGTGAAGTCTGTCAAAATATTTTCTGTGGTTTATGTGTTAAGAGTCAGGTCAGTCTTAGAAAACAGTCTTTACACATTCTTTTCAGAAAGGTCAAAGCAACACTTCTAGGGTGTCTCGTTTGTGTTGCTTGTTTTGTTTTTGTGTCTGCGTAATCGACACAAATATACACCGTGTACAGATCTGGGAGCAATTAAGGGCAGTAGTCAGGCGTTGATGTCTTGGTCCTCTGTGGAAGGGAATTCATGCTAATTATCAACCCTGTTTCCATGGCAAGTTCGTCAATCTGTGGAATTGCATTAAACATGTCTTTCTAAGGGGACATATATTTTAATATAACTGATAAAAAAGTTAAAAACAAATAAAACAAACAAAAAACAGTAAAAACTGAGGCTTAACGGCTGCTGTGATATTGAAGATCAAGATATAAATTCATGATTTGCTGTGGTTCTGCAATGGTCAATCTGAGAAGGCAACATTGGCAGAAATTAAGGACAAAGGGTTAAACAGATGCAAAGAAGAAAAAGGTGAGAGTATTTACTCAGAAATTCTCTCTCCCTCTCCCTCTCTCTCTCTCTCTCTCTCTCTCTCTCTCCCTCTCTGTGCAATGCGAACAGCAGGAGCCAAAATGATTTATTATTTTCTGTTAGCTTCATGGTGGAAGAAAAGGTTTCAGAATACATGGCAGATTTCTTACCCACGTCAAATCTGACCACCTGCTCCGTTCCTCTTTCTGCGCCGAGGCAATGGCTGCACACAGAAAGGCCCTCCAGATTCGATTGCATTATTTAATGAATCATCGGGCTCTTTCCTCTAATGATCAATTCCACGGCGGACAGAATCACCTCCCTTGTTATGTTCCGGTTCTCTGGAATGCTTTGTTACTGTTCTTCAATTCATTTCATTTAGGCATTTAAACACCTGGGCCTAGCCAACCCCTGTGACTTATTTCCCCTGTTAAGGTCTGGAATTGGGAAACTGTTAAAGAGAGAGCATTTCAATGAATGCAATCCAGAGCTGCGGCCTAATGCATCTTCTGGTAGGCGTTCATTAGGTAATTAATTATTCCTCAAGCAGTCTGAATTTCTGACCAGTGTCGTGCTGAACTCAGTGTCTGCCTCAAAGTTTTACTAAGCACCCCCTGCCCCAGTTTGTAAATCACCTCTTGTCACAAGTGTGCCGAACGATAGAAAAAAAACCTGTCACTTAAATGTAAATCAGCCAGTCCCGCAATATACTTTATTAAGCATCCATCATTAAAATTATTATTGAATGTGCGGCCTTGAAATCTGCAGGCTCGTTATTAAGCATCTGGTGCCGCTCTGGAAGCGACTCGTATTCAAGGTACGAAACGTGATGGAAAATGAATGACATTTAGTTAATCCCCTCGGAAAATTGACCGATGGCAAATTTATCATCAGAACTGGATTCCATCGGACTAAATTACCTTGTGAACTAGGGGTTTACAGAAGGGGACGGCAGGACTGCTTCGGGCT
Source organism: Amia ocellicauda (assembly GCF_036373705.1). Classification (NCBI taxonomy): domain Eukaryota; kingdom Metazoa; phylum Chordata; class Actinopteri; order Amiiformes; family Amiidae; genus Amia; species Amia ocellicauda. Next base: position 34,382,785 of record NC_089858.1, on the reverse strand, counting down.
CCAAGACACCTGAGATTTTAAACACAGATGATTAACAGCTCAAGTAAGGTCACCAGCTCTAAGGGTGTGGATCAGCAGGGAAAGACACTTGAGTTATGGAGAATACAGCTGAATGTCAACATTCAAACATGGTCCACAGGGCCTGTGATTCATGCTCAAATTATAAAGGCATTATCGGAAAACAATCATCTTAGCCCACAGCTTGGTATGTGGAAACACCTGTAAGCACTGCATCTTGTATTTCCTAGGGCAAATCTGTACACTCCGCAAGCGCCAGGGCACGTATGCACTGCGACTGTGCTGTACGTACAACGCAATGCCAATTGAATTGGACCCTGTGAACTCCTTAGCACTTCTGTCACCCTCATCAAATCACAGCAGACACCAGGCAGTAATCAACACCGTACAGGATCAGACGTGAGTGTGCTTCGAGAGATCAGTGCGCTGGAGAACCGCAGGCCGGGGATGTAAAGGAACGCGCAAGACATCATTTGCCGTACATATTTCTTTGATCATTTATTGATGTATTTATTTGTGAAAGGGCTTTGCAACTCAGAAATGAGACGTCACACACGGATGAAAACTGCCACATGGAAAAGGTCACAGACGTTTGAGCAGATTTTGCTGTATCCCTATAAGGTCCAAATCCTTTTCTCTATAAAAAACAGAAAGATTCTCCCATCCTGTCTCTAAAGTCCATACACTCCCCTTCCCAATCCAGAAATTCAGAGCTGGGATCTTATCAGGTTTTGCTAGGTGTTGCTCTCCGGGACTGCCTCCCATGTTCACACACAGGCAAGCTAGCTGTGGCGCTCAGGATTGGCAATGTAAGCGAGCACTTCTGTTGTCTTTTTTGTGTTAGTATTTTGAAAAGAAAAAAATGGTTCCAAGGAACAGACTGATGTCTTCAGCAGGGCGAAAACAATACCCCCACTGAGATGGAGAGCGAGAAGAAAGCAGAGCAAGACACACACACACACACACACACGCATACAGGCTTCGGTGGGTTGTGTCACTGCCGGCTCAAACCGTTGAATCGTTCATTCTCTTCGCACGGCCGCTGTAGAAGCTGCCGTGACGCGATAAAACTGCAAAATAGAATTTCGACAAAACAAAATGAATAAGTGGGAGAAACAAAACGGAGGAAGCATCCGTCTGTTTGGTTTGTTTGCAGTCTACGGTACCAGCAGACAGGAATCCTTTCACAAAAGAGACACATTGCGCTTTGGATGACAGCTCACCATTAACAAACTCATTAAGCTAACAACGAAAAACAACTACAGTGGTCGAGGAGCACAGAAGGCAACAAATGAATAGAACTAAATGTACAGAACAATTTGAATATTCCGGGAGCATGAGCGTTTCGGAGATTAGGACAAAAAGGGATGTATTCTAAGCACATAGTAATATTCAGAGGCTGATGAATAAAAATGTTTATAATAACAGAGACTTTTTTTGTCTTTTCTCGAATAAAAAAACTTCATTATAATTATTATTTTTTTTTTTACAGATTTCAAATCCAAAGTATTCATCAGTAAGTGATTCTTAAATGACAGATGGGGGTCACAGCAAAAGTAGTTGTTGCCTTTTAAAACATTTGTACACTTGTTGTTTTATTACACTGAACAGTTTGCAGTTTTAGCGATGAATCTTGTTGGCACTTAATTCATCACAAGCATATTTCACATTAGTCAGGTGATCTCGGCACCTTAATCTCTGCAAAACACTGAGTGAGTTCCGTGCAATGTACCTTTCCAACCCCAGAGCTGTGTTAATGCATCAAAAACATGTTGTACTGAAATACATGTATTACATGTATATATATATATACACTCACCTAAAGGATTATTAGGAACACCATACTAATACTGTGTTTGACCCCCTTTCGCCTTCAGAACTGCCTTAATTCTACGTGGCATTGATTCAACAAGGTGCTGAAAGCATTCTTTAGAAATGTTGGCCCATATTGATAGGATAGCATCTTGCAGTTGATGGAGATTTGTGGGATGCACATCCAGGGCACGAAGCTCCCGTTCCACCACATCCCAAAGATGCTCTATTGGGTTGAGATCTGGTGACTGTGGGGGCCAGTTTAGTACAGTGAACTCATTGTCATGTTCAAGAAACCAATTTGAAATGATTCGACCTTTGTTACATGGTGCATTATCCTGCTGGAAGTAGCCATCAGAGGATGGGTACATGGTGGTCATAAAGCGATGGACATGGTCAGAAACAATGCTCAGGTAGGCCGTGGCATTTAAACGATGCCCAATTGGCACTAAGGGGCCTAAAGTGTGCCAAGAAAACATCCCCCACACCATTACACCACCACCACCACCACCAGCCTGCACAGTGGTAACAAGGCATGATGGATCCATGTTCTCATTCTGTTTACGACAAATTCTGACTCTACCATCTGAATGTCTCAACAGAAATCGAGACTCATCAGACCTGGTAACATTTTTCCAGTCTTCAACTGTCCAATTTCGGTGAGCTTGTGCAAATTGTAGCCTCTTTTTCCTATTTGTAATGGAGATGAGTGGTACCCGGTGGGGTCTTCTGCTGTTGTAGCCCATCCGCCTCAAGGTTGTATGTGTTGTGGCTTCACAAATGCTTTGCTGCATACCTCGGTTGTAACGAGTGGTTATTTCAGTCAAAGTTGCTCTTCTATCAGCTTGAATCAGTCGGCCCATTCTCCTCTGACCTCTAGCATCAACAAGGCATTTTCGCCCACAGGACTGCCGCATACTGGATGTTTTTCCCTTTTCACACCATTCTTTGTAAACCCTAGAAATGGTTGTGCGTGAAAATCCCAGTAACTGAGCAGATTGTGAAATACTCAGACCGGCCCATCTGGCACCAACAACCATGCCACGCTCAAAATTGCTTAAATCACCTTTCTTTCCCATTCAGACATTCAGTTTGGAGTTCAGGAGATTGTCTTGACCAGGACCACACCCCTAAATGCATTGAAGCAACTGCCATGTGATTGGTTGGTTAGATAATTACATTAATGAGAAATTGAACAGGTGTTCCTAATAATCCTTTAGGTGAGTGTATATATACAAGCAAAACAAAAACTTTAAATATTATATATATTTTAAAAAATTAAATATTCATGAAATCATGTGAATCTTTCTCTTTTTTTGTATCCCCTACCGTATGTGACTCAAACGCAGGATTGATGCTCCTGCTAAACTGCATTTTTAATTTGGAAAGCTTCCAAGAAAATCCAGGTCCTTCTTGCGCTTTTCACACGTGTGCAGTGCTGAGCATGCGTTTAGCAACATATGTTTCAGCACTGAAGTCTTGGCATCATTATACTGAATTGGTGATTAGAGCGCTGTAGAACCCATTTTCTTCTTGAGTACAGTGTGCACCTGCGCGTGTTCCTTCCAAACTAATTGATCTGATTGACCGAGTACTAGAATTGTCTCAATATTTGTGTTATCCCCTCGCCATATTGATGTCTGATTAGTGAATTGATCCTCATCTTTTTTATTTTTTTTCACTGCTTTTTTTACCCCCTCCCTGGCAGAATTAACAACAACAACAACAACAACAACAACAACAACAACAACAACAACAACAACATATCCTTGAGATGTGTTCAGAGATTGATGAGCACGCAGGGTCACCTCTGCAGCACTTGGGAAGCAAATTCCCCAGGAAAGCGAGGGAATCAAATGACCAGCTTGTCTGAGTGCGCAGCAGATGTTTTCGAAATTACGTTACCTCCATGAGGATAAATGGTGTATGATGGGCATGAAATGAGAGCTCAGTCTATTAAGGTGCAAATCAATCAGTAATGGAAACAGAGGAAACAAAACAAAACACAAAGGGAACACAACAACATGTGCGTGCCAGGAAAGAATAGAAACACCAGAGCAGAAGTCAAATACAAGTGTAGAGTACTGTTATAGCAGAACGGATTTGAACTCTTTGATTTTGAAAGCAGATTGAACATGTACATTTAAGAACCCTAGGAATAAGCCAAGATAATGATATTAATTATGCAGGGCGACACAGTGAGATTATGCAGGGTGACACAGTTTAATGGGCTGCTGTTGTGTAGCAGCTGATTTGCCTTCGATCTTGCAGTGAATGACCATCATCAATGATCACTAGACACTCTTGACTCTTGTTAACATTTAACGTAATGCAATTTTCTGAAAGTCCGCTGAAGGAGAGGGGAAATGAAGGTAAAGTGGTCTTGGAGTTGATTATAGTAAGTCACTAATAAGCGATCCATATAATATTAGTAGATGATGAACAGAAACCTATAAAATCGTCATTAATGTAGTTAATGTAAACATAAATACAAATACATTTATCTTTTTTTTTTTTTCAATGTGTACTAATGTAGTTATAAACTTTTATAAACCTCTATAAATGTACTGTCTTCCAGGAAAGCAAATGTGAGAGTGGCCTGTTAAATCTATTTAGTCCATTACAAGACAAGATGTCTTTGTAGTCATCAGTCTACAAGGCTGAGGGTTTGATGTTCAGTCACTTCTTCCTCAAAGTAATACACATATTACAGAATACACATATTGCAGCAGACATATACAATTAAGGTTACATGAATGGTGGTTTATAACTACAGTTATGCATTGATAGGTTGGTATTCATTATCCATTCACCCCTAGATAGATTGCTTACATGCAACAGCTATAAATGTAACCTACTGTGAACTTCTATTGTTATAAGGTTATAATAACGTTAACAGCAATACATGGTGGACTTGCATGGCCAGACAGCTTCAGTGATCTCACAAATCAAATAAGAGGTCAATTTACAAACTCTAGAACCCCCCCCCCACACACACACACACATACACAAAGGAAACGTTTAACACTGTAATTAACTCATAATACTTCCCATATGTTTTTCTTTAAGCAAACAAACAAACAAGCAAATGAAGACAGACAGAACAGTTAGGGGAATTCACACAGCAATTATTTCTGTCCTTGTACTTTCTTATTATTTTTAATGGCGGTAATCACTGTGACTGTGAAACCCTGCAAGCCGGCGCAGGAACGGTGAGCCCAGCGTCAACAAATAATACAGAAAAGGAGCAGTGACAACAACAACAACCACAACAAAAAAGTACAATTTCTCTCTCTTGGTAGCAGCCTGTTCTTGCCGCGGTAGAGCATATGAAAATGGATTTACCAAATCACATCTGACAGTGCTGGGATATATATCAGAGAAACAAGCCCAGCGCTGCAACTGGAGTCCAGGGCAACATAAATCCACCAATACTGCACTTACAGAACAAATCAAATCTCAGACTTGCTAAGAGAATGGGCCATTAATAATGGGAACACTTCTTGAACACACATCCGCAGGGTGAGGGAAAGCGAGGAGCCCAGAGAGAGAGACAGATGCATATCAATACGAGGCGTCTGCGGAGGATCGAGGACAGGGTATGCTGACACCATCCTCCATTCCTCCGTTGATAAATGGGTTGTCCACTACAGCTCACACAGGAGGCCAGCAGAGAGAAGGGCATTGAGCTCTGCAGTCTGCTGGAATTTCGCACTCAAAATGGTTTGCAAAGCTGGGAGAAGGACGTTTGCACAACATGTGAGGGCAGGGGGAGGATGCAGAGCTAGAGAGAGAGAGAGAGAGAGAGAGAGAGAGAGAGAGAGAGAGAAATTGAGGGAGAAAGAGAGACACAGTGAGAGAGAAATTGAGGGAGAGGTAGAGACAGAGCGAGAGAGATCCAGTATTATATAACTCATCATCACTCTTCAGGTGATTGATACGTTACAAAAATATAAGCTTTGATATCTATGGAACCTCAGATGAAGAATTCTTGTTACATTCGGGAATGGGCAGAAAACAGCAAACAACACAAAAAAAAAAACTGGGCAGGAGAAAAAAAAAATCATATGACTAAAAGAAGCAAAACAAAGATGTTAGTAAATGGCCTGACACACTTGCAGATGCAGTCGTTTAACCCCCGAGCTAAATACTTCTACGTGCGCAAAGCAGCAGGAAGATAAGCAGGCGGCTGTGCAGTACAGCACAACGTGAGAGGAGAGGAGACTTGACATGCTGAATTTTTCTGACAGCATTTTCCCTTTGTTTATAAACATAACCAAGCCATCCTTCCTGTTCAAAAATAGAACGAAAAAAAAAAAGATCAAATAAATAAATGCAATCTGAAAAAAAATCGAAACACCACCAATCTCCCGGCTCTGAACAACCTCAGTTGATTTTTGCTGACATGGTCTAATTCCAGTTATTCAAATTGAACTCCCAGAGGGCAACTGCGTAATGGAAGGGAAATCTGAGAGCAAAAGATATTGTAAGATAGTGCTAGGAGGAGGACAACTTGGCCAGCAGGCCAAAACTACACCTCCCAGAAGCCCCAGGAGGGTAAATCACAGTGATCACATGACCTACTGGCCTCATCTTATTGGCCAATTCCTGCATATAAGCAGGATTCAAGCATGACTTGTGGAGAGTAGGAGGAGGAAGGTGGGGAGGTGGGGAGGTGGGAAGGTGGAAAGGTGGGAAGGTGGGAAGGTGGGAAGGTGGGAAGGTGGGAAGGTGGGAACAGCAGTGAGAAAGCAAACTAAAACACAGAGATGCTGGTAATGGACTATTGTTTTGAACTTTGACAACTCTTTTGGGTTCTGATTCGGACGTTTTGCTGCTTGTCTTTGTCTGTTTGTCTGACTAGCTATATGTGTAGAGGGACCTGTTTGCACTGTATAGTTAGGCTCAACAAGGAGCTAAGGTTTTGTTTTCACTCCTGCTCTGTTAAATAATTGACTGTCCCAACATACGCCCCTGTCCCTGTGTCTGTTTCCTGAGGCCCTGCCTACTTCAAGAGCCCAGCACCATGGCAACCCCTCATGGTGTTAAAATATATATTTAAATATACAAAAAAACTGCAGAGAACTTGGGAAATATCGATTCTCTTTCAGAGCAGGAGTCTCGTGGACCTTCTAGCTAGAGAGCTGTGGAGCAAACTCTGGTCACTGCCCCCGACGTGATTTAATAAGACCATACTGTATTCTAGACTCCTGATTTGAACTGCTATCATAGACATATGTTACAATTACAGGAAGAATTTGAATTGGCTGTTCTGGGATTGGAGAGTAAATATCACCCAAGAAGCAAACAAGCCAAGTCTGGAGAGGACAAGCACCTAGTACGAAGTGCTTTAATTAAAAAATGGTTCTTTGTTCGCTTCTCTTTTTTTTATCATACTTGTAAAACCCCACAATAGAACGGCAAACAATTCCCAACACTGCAGCCCCGTCCAGATTGTTTCAAACTATTGTTCGTTTAAACCACATCTGTCGGTGCATCTTTCACTCTGGGAGAGCCTGGGTGCAGTCAGTGTGAAAATTAACTTCTGTGAGAGCAAACATGAAAGGATCTCTGTGTGAAGGAAAGCCTGAGGGGGGGAGACTTCTCTGGTCATTTCATTGCATTCAATCAAGGAAAGCAAATATGCAGGCAGCAATACTCATTAGAGGAAGCCAATATTAATTATTTATATATGTGTGTGTGTGTGTGTTTCTACTAGTAATTAGCCATGGATTTTAAAGTTAGGGTAGAAGTCAATGCCAAGCAGTGTATTAATTAATGTATCCATTTATTTATTTACTGCCAAACCCACTTAATAGAATACAACAGACTATAATATCACAGTGTACAAGAATACAAAAAGTCAAAATTATTACCAAGGCCACAATATGCATAATATATCCAGAACACACCAAAACAAACCCGTTGGATGCATACCGCACTCCCAAGTCACTCTCGAAAGAATATTATCAAAGATTTACAAGCTGTTGTGTAAGAGTTTTCAAAATTAAACTTTAATAGAGTTCTCGCTAAGTGCCTCTGTGGCAGTAAAAACATTCATCTCACTGGCTTATAAAGACATTGTTTTCAACCTGTTTAAACCAGGGCTTTGTCTTCGGTGCCACAGCAGGTTTGATTACCACCATCACACAGGGCAGTTTTAGACAGAGGAGGGAGAGAGCATTACAATAGACTGGCGGGCAAACACAGACACAGCACTTGGCAGATAAGAGCAGCTGCTGTGTGATCTTTAATTGGAGTAATACGGGCACACATTATTGACGTCCATCCAGAAAAACTGAGCTTGAGTTAAGTACCTGTATGTCTGAAGGGTTGGATGCTAGCCTTTTCTTTTAACAGGCACTGCAGTCTTTCATTTCTATTTTTGGAAGCCGTACTTAAGGCTCTCACTTCTTACATGGATTCCAGACTACTGAAAGTGTGTGCGTTCGGTCGGTAGAGGTGGAGGGAAGTCTAGATTTAAACGTGTCACTTTCTCAACATACAGATGTCTGCCAAAAAAAAGAGCATTACAAAAGTTAAAGAATTGGAAATGATACCCAATCTCTGTCTGTTCCTTGCATTTGAGCTTTTGGTGGAGGCTCAAATCAACGCACATGCTCTGAAACCTAAACCGCCATCCTACGCACAACTACACACCGAGTGGAGAGTGAGCATAGTCACTTCATAGCAAAGCACAAAGGTCTGCTACTGCATTAAACCTTGTCACGTCCCAAACAAGTGTGTTGAAGAGGCTTCTAAAAACTATCAGCAGTTAGACATCTCTAAGTACTGCCACCTCTATTTCAACAACAACAAACAAACATTGTAAAAGTGCATTGGAACCTTACTATGCTTGTTGACTTGGACAAAATGGATAACACAATGATTTAACCCTAGTTGATTAGCTCAAGCTAAAATAAAGGAAAGCTCAGTATAGAAATGTACTTGACGTCTTGAACAATATACAAACACTGTGGGTCACATCTATAGGAGAGACCTTTGAAAAAAAAAAAAAAACACTACCATGCTATTAGAGCCGTAACAACCATATTAATATTAATAATATTAAACAGATTAAACACAATGCCACATCCTGCCATGTCCAGAGGCAGCTGGCCGGGGTTCAGAAACCCTTTCAGATGTAACACGAGGCTCCGGCAGACTCCAATTAGTAGGATCCTGGCCATAGTTTCAGAGTCCGCCT